>NC_090832.1:75807330-76117511 GCF_028021215.1 Eschrichtius robustus
TGGATACATTACCATATTGGGGTTAACAGAGATATACATACCATGTGAAATATATAATCACCAAAGACGTACGGAAGACCAGGAGAAGACTACTCAACATTGTGTCATAACCTACATGGGAAAAGGATGCGAGGAAGAATAGATACACGTATATGTGTGAAAGAACCACATCTTGCACACCTAGAACAAACAAACCATTGTAATCAAATTTGCTGGGATAAAAAATAAAAAGTAAATTACAATTATGAACAAGAAGTAATGAGACATAAACATAAAGTGCTTTTTTCCTGGCACATTCCATTCGAATTTACAACCTAGAACACCACTTCCATTAAGGCTCTGTTTCCCCAGTTACCAAATTTGGTAAAGGAGAAATGCTGCCACCTTGTGGCCGTTTCCTGCAAGAGCAGCTTTAAACTCACAGCTAATGGTCACTTAACATTCACAAGGACTCAGGGCTGTAAAGGACACCTGCCCTAAAAAATTGTGCTGAAGAAGGGAATGGACAAAAAAATTCAAAACAGGCAAATGTTTCAAGAAGAGAGTATGAGGAGTTAAGTTTTACTCACGCTCTTTTAAAAAAAAAGGAAAATGGATAAAAGCTCAACCTCAGGGAGTGTTAGACCCATGCAATCTAATCTACAAAAAGTTTCAACTTAGACCAGTCGACTGACCATCAGCAAAATGTCTACAAACAATAAATGCTGACGGGGTTTTCAAGAACTGTATCCCCTCTACCTGCTGGTGAGACGTAAAGGGGTAACAGCCAATAATGAGAAGAGAAAGGAGCTGTGTTTAAAAGTAAAAATGGAGGTACCATTCAATCCAGCAGGCGCACCATTGGACCTCTCACCTGAGAAGACAAGAATCGAGAAGACACAGGCCGCAAAACTGCAGTGCAGCCTTATTCACATTAGCCAAGACAGTGAAGCAATCAAAATATCCAACAAGAGGTGAATGGATAAAGAAGAAGTGGTCCATGTACACAATGGAATATTAGCCATGGAAAACAATGAACCATTGCTCTTTGAGGCACCACAAATGAGTCTGGAGATAATCACGAAACATGAGGTAACTCGGAAACCAAAGACCTGTATTCTATATCACTTATAGGCGTTATCTAATAACTGACACAAATGAATATATTTCCACAGAGAAAGACACTCACAGACTTAGAAAACAAACTATGCTCATCTAAAAGGAAAGGTGGGGGGAATGGATAAGTTAAGATTAGTGTTGCTCTATGTATACAAACACATAGTATATACATATCTCAAAAAGACCGACCATCTAGCAAGGGAGGTCTGTGGAACACTCTGTAACATTTAACATGGGAAGAGGATCTGTACTTGAATAGACATATATAATGTACAAATGAACCAGATTGTGTACACCTAGGAGAGACAATATTCGAAGCTTTACCCCAATTAAAAAAAAATTTAAAACCAAGAAGAAATAATGAGACATAAACTTATGGGGGTGTCTCCAGGCACATTCCAATTTAATTTACAACCTAGGAACACGACTTCCAGAAAGGCTCTGCTGCCCTAGTACCCAGATTTGGGAGTGGAGAAATGCTGCCTGCTTGAGGCCACTTCCCACAACAGCAGCTTTAAACCCATTGCTAAGGGTCACTAAATATTCACCAAACTTGCAGTTCGGGAAATGACACCTGCTCTCTAAAAAAATTCTGAGGTGGAAAATCGACCAAAAATTTCAAAATAGGGCAACCTTCCAAGAAGATAGTTTCAAGAGATATATTGTACTCCCAACTGTTTCCTTTTTTTTAACAGAAAAGAAAACGGTGGAGAAACATGATGAGTTTTACGAATTTTCAAAGACATGCAAACCCAAATTACAAAACCCTATCAGCACACAGCAGCCAGTAGGGCCATTAGCATAAAGGCAGGAAACAATAAATGCTAAATCGATTGTGGAGAAATGCATACCCTCGATTCTAAGGGGGACGTGGTAAGAGCCACTAATGAAAACACAAAGAAGGTGCTTTGAAAAGGGAAACACGGTGCTACCAGTCAATCAATCACACCCACTGCTGGGCCTATCAACTGAGAAAATGAGAATCAAAAAGTCACAGGCTGGCAATCCTGTACTCCAACAATATTTACCATAGCCAACACTTGGAAGCAATGAAAATGTCCATCAACCGAGGAATGCGCAAAGTAGAAGTGGTCCACGTGCACACTGGGGAATTACTCCAATAAAAACTAAAAATTAAATTTAAAAATCCAACAAAAGTAAGGAGACATCAGCTTGTGTGGGTTTGTCCGGGCACACTCCACTCTAATTTATAACCGAGAAACACCACAGGCCGCAAGGGCTTTTCCCTAGTTACCATGGTGGGGACATAGAAAGGCTGCCGCCCTCTGGCATTTACCTGCAAAAGCAGCTTTAAAGCCTGTGCTAATGGTCATTTCATAGGAACAAGTACTGCAGAAATGTAAATGAAACCTGCCCTCAAAATGTCTTGAGGGAGGTAATGGCCAAAACATTTCAAAATGTGACATATACTTTAAGAGAACACTTTGAAGAACTAAGGGGTAATCACAGGTTGAAAAATAAAAAGGACATGCCTTAAAGCTCAATTTCAACGGATTATGAGGCACAGGCGAATTCAACCACAAAGAGGTATCAGCTCACACTTGTCAGAATAACCATCAGCAAGGAAACTACAAACAATAAATGCTGAAGGTGTTGTGGAGAAATGCATACCCTCAACTTCAAGTGGGACGAACTTGAAAAGGGCCACGAATGAGAACAGAATGGAGGTGCCTTAAAAAGTATGATCCAGCAGGCCCACTCCTCGACCTATAATCTAAGAAGAAAGAATTGGAAAGACACAGGCAGGCAAATCTGCATGGCACAGTATTACAATAGCCAAGATATGGAAGTAACCAAAAACTCCACCAACAGATGGGTGGACAAAGAAGTACTCCTCCATGTACAGATGGAATATTTGCTAGTGAAAAAAATGAAACAATGCCATTTGCAGCACCATACATGAGTCTAGACGTAATCACGCCACCTGTAGTCAGTGAGAAAGCAAAAGACACATATCCTATCATATCACTTTTAGGAGTTACTTAAAAATTGATACCAATGAAGATATTTCCACAGAGAAAGGAAATCACAGATTCATTAAAAAAACTTATGGTTCACCAAATAGAAAGGGATGAGGATTGGATACATTACCATATTGGGGTTAACAGAGATATACATACCATGTGAAATATATAATCACCAAAGACGTACGGAAGACCAGGAGAAGACTACTCAACATTGTGTCATAACCTACATGGGAAAAGGATGCGAGGAAGAATAGATACACGTATATGTGTGAAAGAACCACATCTTGCACACCTAGAACAAACAAAGCATTGTAATCAAATTTGCTGATATAAAAAATAAAAAGTAAATTACAATTATGAACAAGAAGTAATGAGACATAAACATAAAGTGCTTTTTTCCTGGCACATTCCATTCGAATTTACAACCTAGAACACCACTTCCTTTAAGGCTCTGTTTCCCCAGTTACCAAATTTGGTAAAGGAGAAATGCTGCCACCTTGTGGCCGTTTCCTGCAAGAGCAGCTTTAAACTCACAGCTAATGGTCACTTAACATTCACAAGGACTCAGGGCTGTAAAGGACACCTGCCCTAAAAAATTGTGCTGAAGTAGGGAATGGACAAAAAAATTCAAAACAGGCATATGTTTCAAGAAGAGAGTATGAGGAGTTAAGTTTTACTCACGCTCTTTTAAAAAAAAGGAAAATGGATAAAAGCTCAACCTCAGGGAGTGTTAGACCCATGCAATCTAATCTACAAAAAGGTTCAACTTAGACCAGTCGACTGACCATCAGCAAAATGTCTACAAACAATAAATGCTGACGGGGTTTTCAAGAACTGTATCCCCTCTACCTGCTGGTGAGACGTAAAGGGGTAACAGCCAATAATGAGAAGAGAAAGGAGCTGTGTTTAAAAGTAAAAATGGAGGTACCATTCAATCCAGCAGCCGCACCATTGGACCTCTCACCTGAGAAGACAAGAATCGAGAAGACACAGGCCGCAAAAGCTGCAGTGCAGCCTTATTCACAATAGCCAAGACAGTGAAGCAATCAAAATATCCAACAAGAGGTGAATGGATAAAGAAGAAGTGGTCCATGTACACAATGGAATATTAGCCATGGAAAACAATGAACCATTGCTCTTTGAGGCACCACAAATGGGTCTGGAGATAATCACGAAACATGAGGTAGCTCGGAAACCAAAGACCTGTATTCTATGATATCACTTATAGGCGTTATCTAATAACTGACACAAATGAATATATTTCCACAGAGAAAGACACTCACAGACTTGAAAACAAACTATGCTCATCTAAAAGGAAAGGTGGGGGGAATGGATAAGTTAAGATTAGTGTTGCTCTATGTATACAAACACATAGTATATACATATCTCAAAAAGACCGACCATGGAGCAAGGGAGGTCTGTGGAACCCTCTGTAACATTTTACATGGGAAGAGGATCTGTACTTGAATAGACATATATAATGTACAAATGAACCAGATTGTGTACACCTAGGACAGACAATATTCGAAGCTTTACCACAATTAAAAAAAAATTTAAAACGAAGAAGAAATAATGAGACATAAACTTATGGGGGTTTCTCCAGGCACATTCCAATTTAATTTACAACCTAGGAACACGACTTCCAGAAAGGCTCTGCTGCCCTAGTACCCAGATTTGGGAGTGGAGAAATGCTGCCTGCTTGAGGCCACTTCCCACAACAGCAGCTTTAAACCCATTGCTAAGGGTCACTAAATATTCACCAAACTTGCAGTTCGGGAAATGACACCTGCTCTCTAAAAAAATTCTGAGGTGGAAAATCGACCAAAAATTTCAAAATAGGGCAACCTTCCAAGAAGACAATTTCAAGAAATATATTGTACTCCCAACTGTTTCCTTTTTTTTAACAGAAAAGAAAACGGTGGAGAAACATGATGAGTTTTACGAATTTTCAAAGACATGCAAACCCAAATTACAAAACCCTATCAGCACACAGCAGCCAGTAGGGCCATTAGCATAAAGGCAGCAAACAATAAATGCTAAATCGATTGTGGAGAAATGCATACCCTCGATTCTAAGGGGGACGTGGTAAGAGCCACTAATGAAAACACAAAGAAGGTGCTTTGAAAAGGGAAACACGGTGCTACCAGTCAATCAGTCACACCCACTGCTGGGCCTATCAACTGAGAAAATGAGAATCAAAAAGTCACAGGCTGGCAATCCTGCACTCCAACAATATTTACCATAGCCAACACTTGGAAGCAATGAAAATGTCCATCAACCGAGGAATGCGCAAAGTAGAAGTGGTCCACGTGCACACTGGGGAATTACTCCAATAAAAACTAAAAATTAAATTTAAAAATCCAACAAAAGTAAGGAGACATCAGCTTGTGTGGGTTTGTCCGGGCACACTCCACTCTAATTTATAACCGAGAAACACCACAGGCCGCAAGGGCTTTTCCCTAGTTACCATGGTGGGGACATAGAAAGGCTGCCACCCTCTGGCATTTACCTGCAAAAGCAGCTTTAAAGCCTTTGCTAATGGTCATTTCATAGGAACAAGTACTGCAGAACTGTAAATGAAACCTGCCCTCAAAATGTCTTGAGGGAGGTAATGGCCAAAACATTTCAAAATGTGACACATACTTTAAGAGAACACTTTGAAGAACTAAGGGGTAATCACAGGTTGAAAAATAAAAAGGACATGCCTTAAAGCTCAATTTCAACGGATTATGAGGCACAGGCGAATTCAACCACAAAGAGGTATCAGCTCACACTTGTCAGAATAACCATCAGCAAGGAAACTACAAACAATAAATGCTGAAGGTGTTGTGGAGAAATGCATACCCTCAACTTCAAGTGGGACATAACTTGAAAAGGGCCACGAATGAGAACAGAATGGAGGTGCCTTAAAAAGGTAAACATTGAGCTACCATATGATCCAGCAGGCCCACTCCTCGACCTATAATCTAAGAAGAAAGAATTGGAAAGACACAGGCAGGCAAATCTGCATGGCACAGTATTACAATAGCCAAGATATGGAAGTAACCAAAAAGTCCACCAACAGATGGGTGGACAAAGAAGAACTCCTCCATGTACGGATGGAATATTCGCTAGTGAAAAAAATGAAACAATGCCATTTGCAGCACCATACACGAGTCTAGACGTAATCACGCCACCTGTAGTCAGTGAGAAAGCAAAAGACACATATCCTATCATATCACTTTTAGGAGTTACTTAAAAATTGATACCAATGAAGATATTTCCACAGAGAAAGGAAATCACAGATTCATTAAAAAAACTTATGGTTCACCAAATAGAAAGGGATGAGGATTGGATACATTACCATATTGGGGTTAACAGAGATATACATACCATGTGAAATATATAATCACCAAAGACGTACGGAAGACCAGGAGAAGACTACTCAACATTGTGTCATAACCTACATGGGAAAAGGATGCGAGGAAGAATAGATACACGTATATGTGTGAAAGAACCACATCTTGCACACCTAGAACAAACAAACCATTGTAATCAAATTTGCTGGGATAAAAAATAAAAAGTAAATTACAATTATGAACAAGAAGTAATGAGACATAAACATAAAGTGCTTTTTTCCTGGCACATTCCATTCGAATTTACAACCTAGAACACCACTTCCATTAAGGCTCTGTTTCCCCAGTTACCAAATTTGGTAAAGGAGAAATGCTGCCACCTTGTGGCCGTTTCCTGCAAGAGCAGCTTTAAACTCACAGCTAATGGTCACTTAACATTCACAAGGACTCAGGGCTGTAAAGGACACCTGCCCTAAAAAATTGTGCTGAAGAAGGGAATGGACAAAAAAATTCAAAACAGGCAAATGTTTCAAGAAGAGAGTATGAGGAGTTAAGTTTTACTCACGCTCTTTTAAAAAAAAAGGAAAATGGATAAAAGCTCAACCTCAGGGAGTGTTAGACCCATGCAATCTAATCTACAAAAAGTTTCAACTTAGACCAGTCGACTGACCATCAGCAAAATGTCTACAAACAATAAATGCTGACGGGGTTTTCAAGAACTGTATCCCCTCTACCTGCTGGTGAGACGTAAAGGGGTAACAGCCAATAATGAGAAGAGAAAGGAGCTGTGTTTAAAAGTAAAAATGGAGGTACCATTCAATCCAGCAGGCGCACCATTGGACCTCTCACCTGAGAAGACAAGAATCGAGAAGACACAGGCCGCAAAACTGCAGTGCAGCCTTATTCACATTAGCCAAGACAGTGAAGCAATCAAAATATCCAACAAGAGGTGAATGGATAAAGAAGAAGTGGTCCATGTACACAATGGAATATTAGCCATGGAAAACAATGAACCATTGCTCTTTGAGGCACCACAAATGAGTCTGGAGATAATCACGAAACATGAGGTAACTCGGAAACCAAAGACCTGTATTCTATATCACTTATAGGCGTTATCTAATAACTGACACAAATGAATATATTTCCACAGAGAAAGACACTCACAGACTTAGAAAACAAACTATGCTCATCTAAAAGGAAAGGTGGGGGGAATGGATAAGTTAAGATTAGTGTTGCTCTATGTATACAAACACATAGTATATACATATCTCAAAAAGACCGACCATCTAGCAAGGGAGGTCTGTGGAACACTCTGTAACATTTAACATGGGAAGAGGATCTGTACTTGAATAGACATATATAATGTACAAATGAACCAGATTGTGTACACCTAGGAGAGACAATATTCGAAGCTTTACCCCAATTAAAAAAAAATTTAAAACCAAGAAGAAATAATGAGACATAAACTTATGGGGGTGTCTCCAGGCACATTCCAATTTAATTTACAACCTAGGAACACGACTTCCAGAAAGGCTCTGCTGCCCTAGTACCCAGATTTGGGAGTGGAGAAATGCTGCCTGCTTGAGGCCACTTCCCACAACAGCAGCTTTAAACCCATTGCTAAGGGTCACTAAATATTCACCAAACTTGCAGTTCGGGAAATGACACCTGCTCTCTAAAAAAATTCTGAGGTGGAAAATCGACCAAAAATTTCAAAATAGGGCAACCTTCCAAGAAGATAGTTTCAAGAGATATATTGTACTCCCAACTGTTTCCTTTTTTTTAACAGAAAAGAAAACGGTGGAGAAACATGATGAGTTTTACGAATTTTCAAAGACATGCAAACCCAAATTACAAAACCCTATCAGCACACAGCAGCCAGTAGGGCCATTAGCATAAAGGCAGGAAACAATAAATGCTAAATCGATTGTGGAGAAATGCATACCCTCGATTCTAAGGGGGACGTGGTAAGAGCCACTAATGAAAACACAAAGAAGGTGCTTTGAAAAGGGAAACACGGTGCTACCAGTCAATCAATCACACCCACTGCTGGGCCTATCAACTGAGAAAATGAGAATCAAAAAGTCACAGGCTGGCAATCCTGTACTCCAACAATATTTACCATAGCCAACACTTGGAAGCAATGAAAATGTCCATCAACCGAGGAATGCGCAAAGTAGAAGTGGTCCACGTGCACACTGGGGAATTACTCCAATAAAAACTAAAAATTAAATTTAAAAATCCAACAAAAGTAAGGAGACATCAGCTTGTGTGGGTTTGTCCGGGCACACTCCACTCTAATTTATAACCGAGAAACACCACAGGCCGCAAGGGCTTTTCCCTAGTTACCATGGTGGGGACATAGAAAGGCTGCCGCCCTCTGGCATTTACCTGCAAAAGCAGCTTTAAAGCCTGTGCTAATGGTCATTTCATAGGAACAAGTACTGCAGAAATGTAAATGAAACCTGCCCTCAAAATGTCTTGAGGGAGGTAATGGCCAAAACATTTCAAAATGTGACATATACTTTAAGAGAACACTTTGAAGAACTAAGGGGTAATCACAGGTTGAAAAATAAAAAGGACATGCCTTAAAGCTCAATTTCAACGGATTATGAGGCACAGGCGAATTCAACCACAAAGAGGTATCAGCTCACACTTGTCAGAATAACCATCAGCAAGGAAACTACAAACAATAAATGCTGAAGGTGTTGTGGAGAAATGCATACCCTCAACTTCAAGTGGGACGAACTTGAAAAGGGCCACGAATGAGAACAGAATGGAGGTGCCTTAAAAAGTATGATCCAGCAGGCCCACTCCTCGACCTATAATCTAAGAAGAAAGAATTGGAAAGACACAGGCAGGCAAATCTGCATGGCACAGTATTACAATAGCCAAGATATGGAAGTAACCAAAAACTCCACCAACAGATGGGTGGACAAAGAAGTACTCCTCCATGTACAGATGGAATATTTGCTAGTGAAAAAAATGAAACAATGCCATTTGCAGCACCATACATGAGTCTAGACGTAATCACGCCACCTGTAGTCAGTGAGAAAGCAAAAGACACATATCCTATCATATCACTTTTAGGAGTTACTTAAAAATTGATACCAATGAAGATATTTCCACAGAGAAAGGAAATCACAGATTCATTAAAAAAACTTATGGTTCACCAAATAGAAAGGGATGAGGATTGGATACATTACCATATTGGGGTTAACAGAGATATACATACCATGTGAAATATATAATCACCAAAGACGTACGGAAGACCAGGAGAAGACTACTCAACATTGTGTCATAACCTACATGGGAAAAGGATGCGAGGAAGAATAGATACACGTATATGTGTGAAAGAACCACATCTTGCACACCTAGAACAAACAAAGCATTGTAATCAAATTTGCTGATATAAAAAATAAAAAGTAAATTACAATTATGAACAAGAAGTAATGAGACATAAACATAAAGTGCTTTTTTCCTGGCACATTCCATTCGAATTTACAACCTAGAACACCACTTCCTTTAAGGCTCTGTTTCCCCAGTTACCAAATTTGGTAAAGGAGAAATGCTGCCACCTTGTGGCCGTTTCCTGCAAGAGCAGCTTTAAACTCACAGCTAATGGTCACTTAACATTCACAAGGACTCAGGGCTGTAAAGGACACCTGCCCTAAAAAATTGTGCTGAAGTAGGGAATGGACAAAAAAATTCAAAACAGGCATATGTTTCAAGAAGAGAGTATGAGGAGTTAAGTTTTACTCACGCTCTTTTAAAAAAAAGGAAAATGGATAAAAGCTCAACCTCAGGGAGTGTTAGACCCATGCAATCTAATCTACAAAAAGGTTCAACTTAGACCAGTCGACTGACCATCAGCAAAATGTCTACAAACAATAAATGCTGACGGGGTTTTCAAGAACTGTATCCCCTCTACCTGCTGGTGAGACGTAAAGGGGTAACAGCCAATAATGAGAAGAGAAAGGAGCTGTGTTTAAAAGTAAAAATGGAGGTACCATTCAATCCAGCAGCCGCACCATTGGACCTCTCACCTGAGAAGACAAGAATCGAGAAGACACAGGCCGCAAAAGCTGCAGTGCAGCCTTATTCACAATAGCCAAGACAGTGAAGCAATCAAAATATCCAACAAGAGGTGAATGGATAAAGAAGAAGTGGTCCATGTACACAATGGAATATTAGCCATGGAAAACAATGAACCATTGCTCTTTGAGGCACCACAAATGGGTCTGGAGATAATCACGAAACATGAGGTAGCTCGGAAACCAAAGACCTGTATTCTATGATATCACTTATAGGCGTTATCTAATAACTGACACAAATGAATATATTTCCACAGAGAAAGACACTCACAGACTTGAAAACAAACTATGCTCATCTAAAAGGAAAGGTGGGGGGAATGGATAAGTTAAGATTAGTGTTGCTCTATGTATACAAACACATAGTATATACATATCTCAAAAAGACCGACCATGGAGCAAGGGAGGTCTGTGGAACCCTCTGTAACATTTTACATGGGAAGAGGATCTGTACTTGAATAGACATATATAATGTACAAATGAACCAGATTGTGTACACCTAGGACAGACAATATTCGAAGCTTTACCACAATTAAAAAAAAATTTAAAACGAAGAAGAAATAATGAGACATAAACTTATGGGGGTTTCTCCAGGCACATTCCAATTTAATTTACAACCTAGGAACACGACTTCCAGAAAGGCTCTGCTGCCCTAGTACCCAGATTTGGGAGTGGAGAAATGCTGCCTGCTTGAGGCCACTTCCCACAACAGCAGCTTTAAACCCATTGCTAAGGGTCACTAAATATTCACCAAACTTGCAGTTCGGGAAATGACACCTGCTCTCTAAAAAAATTCTGAGGTGGAAAATCGACCAAAAATTTCAAAATAGGGCAACCTTCCAAGAAGACAATTTCAAGAAATATATTGTACTCCCAACTGTTTCCTTTTTTTTAACAGAAAAGAAAACGGTGGAGAAACATGATGAGTTTTACGAATTTTCAAAGACATGCAAACCCAAATTACAAAACCCTATCAGCACACAGCAGCCAGTAGGGCCATTAGCATAAAGGCAGCAAACAATAAATGCTAAATCGATTGTGGAGAAATGCATACCCTCGATTCTAAGGGGGACGTGGTAAGAGCCACTAATGAAAACACAAAGAAGGTGCTTTGAAAAGGGAAACACGGTGCTACCAGTCAATCAGTCACACCCACTGCTGGGCCTATCAACTGAGAAAATGAGAATCAAAAAGTCACAGGCTGGCAATCCTGCACTCCAACAATATTTACCATAGCCAACACTTGGAAGCAATGAAAATGTCCATCAACCGAGGAATGCGCAAAGTAGAAGTGGTCCACGTGCACACTGGGGAATTACTCCAATAAAAACTAAAAATTAAATTTAAAAATCCAACAAAAGTAAGGAGACATCAGCTTGTGTGGGTTTGTCCGGGCACACTCCACTCTAATTTATAACCGAGAAACACCACAGGCCGCAAGGGCTTTTCCCTAGTTACCATGGTGGGGACATAGAAAGGCTGCCACCCTCTGGCATTTACCTGCAAAAGCAGCTTTAAAGCCTTTGCTAATGGTCATTTCATAGGAACAAGTACTGCAGAACTGTAAATGAAACCTGCCCTCAAAATGTCTTGAGGGAGGTAATGGCCAAAACATTTCAAAATGTGACACATACTTTAAGAGAACACTTTGAAGAACTAAGGTGTAATCACAGGTTGAAAAATAAAAATGGACATGCCTTAAATCTCAATTTCAACGGATTATGAGGCACAGGCGAATTCAACCACAAAGAGGTATCAGCTCACACTTGTCAGAATAACCATCAGCAAGGAAACTACAAACAATAAATGCTGAAGGTGTTGTGGAGAAATGCATACCCTCAACTTCAAGTGGGACATAACTTGAAAAGGGCCACGAATGAGAACAGAATGGAGGTGCCTTAAAAAGGTAAACATTGAGCTACCATATGATCCAGCAGGCCCACTCCTCGACCTATAATCTAAGAAGAAAGAATTGGAAAGACACAGGCAGGCAAATCTGCATGGCACAGTATTACAATAGCCAAGATATGGAAGTAACCAAAAAGTCCACCAACAGATGGGTGGACAAAGAAGAACTCCTCCATGTACAGATGGAATATTCGCTAGTGAAAAAAATGAAACAATGCCATTTGCAGCACCATACATGAGTCTAGACGTAATCACGCCACCTTTAGTCAGTGAGAAAGCAAAAGACACATATCCTATCATATCACTTTTAGGAGTTACTTAAAAATTGATACCAATGAAGATATTTCCACAGAGAAAGGCAATCACAGATTCATTAAAAAAACTTATGGTTCACCAAATAGAAAGGGATGAGGATTGGATACATTACCATATTGGGGTTAACAGAGATATACATACCATGTGAAATATATAATCACCAAAGACGTACGGAAGACCAGGGGAAGACTACTCAACATTGTGTCATAACCTACATGGGAAAAGGATGCGAGGAAGAATAGATACACGTATATGTGTGAAAGAACCACATCTTGCACACCTAGAACAAACAAACCATTGTAATCAAATTTGCTGGGATAAAAAATAAAAAGTAAATTACAATTATGAACAAGAAGTAATGAGACATAAACATAAAGTGCTTTTTTCCTGGCACATTCCATTCGAATTTACAACCTAGAACACCACTCCCATTAAGGCTCTGTTTCCCCAGTTACCAAATTTGGTAAAGGAGAAATGCTGCCACCTTGTGGCCGTTTCCTGCAAGAGCAGCTTTAAACTCACAGCTAATGGTCACTTAACATTCACAAGGACTCAGGGCTGTAAAGGACACCTGCCCTAAAAAAATGTGCTGAAGTAGGGAATGGACAAAAAAATTCAAAACAGGCAAATGTTTCAAGAAGAGAGTATGAGGAGTTAAGTTTTACTCACGCTCTTTTTAAAAAAAAGGAAAATGGATAAAAGCTCAACCTCAGGGAGTGTTAGACCCATGCAATCTAATCTACAAAAAGTTTCAACTTAGACCAGTCGACTGACCATCAGCAAAATGTCTACAAACAATAAATGCTGACGGGGTTTTCAAGAACTGTATCCCCTCTACCTGCTGGTGAGACGTAAAGGGGTAACAGCCAATAATGAGAAGAGAAAGGAGCTGTGTTTAAAAGTAAAAATGGAGGTACCATTCAATCCAGCAGCCGCACCATTGGACCTCTCACCTGAGAAGACAAGAATCGAGAAGACACAGGCCGCAAAAGCTGCAGTGCAGCCTTATTCACAATAGCCAAGACAGTGAAGCAATCAAATATCCAACAAGAGGTGAATGGATAAAGAAGAAGTGGTCCATGTACACAATGGAATATTAGCCATGGAAAACAATGAACCATTGCTCTTTGAGGCACCACAAATGGGTCTGGAGATAATCACGAAACATGAGGTAGCTCGGAAACCAAAGACCTGTATTCTATGATATCACTTATAGGCGTTATCTAATAACTGACACAAATGAATATATTTCCACAGAGAAAGACACTCACAGACTTAGAAAACAAACTATGCTCATCTAAAAGGAAAGGTGGGGGGAATGGATAAGTTAAGATTAGTGTTGCTCTATGTATACAAACACATAGTATATACATATCTCAAAAAGACCGACCATGGAGCAAGGGAGGTCTGTGGAACCCTCTGTAACATTTTACATGGGAAGAGGATCTGTACTTGAATAGACATATATAATGTACAAATGAACCAGATTGTGTACACCTAGGACAGACAATATTCGAAGCTTTACCACAATTAAAAAAATATTTAAAACCAAGAAGAAATAATGAGACATAAACTTATGGGGGTTTCTCCAGGCACATTCCAATTTAATTTACAACCTAGGAACACGACTTCCAGAAAGGCTCTGCTGCCCTAGTACCCAGATTTGGGAGTGGAGAAATGCTGCCTGCTTGAGGCCACTTCCCACAACAGCAGCTTTAAACCCATTGCTAAGGGTCACTAAATATTCACGAAACTTGCAGTTCGGGAAATGACACCTGCTCTCTAAAAAAATTCTGAGGTGGAAAATCGACCAAAAATTTCAAAATAGGGCAACCTTCCAAGAAGACAATTTCAAGAAATATATTGTACTCCCAACTGTTTCCTTTTTTTTAACAGAAAAGAAAACGGTGGAGAAACATGATGAGTTTTACGAATTTTCAAAGACATGCAAACCCAAATTACAAAACCCTATCAGCACACAGCAGCCAGTAGGGCCATTAGCATAAAGGCAGGAAACAATAAATGCTAAATCGATTGTGGAGAAATGCATACCCTCGATTCTAAGGGGGACGTGGTAAGAGCCACTAATGAAAACACAAAGAAGGTGCTTTGAAAAGGGAAACACGGTGCTACCAGTCAATCAATCACACCCACTGCTGGGCCTATCAACTGAGAAAATGAGAATCAAAAAGTCACAGGCTGGCAATCCTGTACTCCAACAATATTTACCATAGCCAACACTTGGAAGCAATGAAAATGTCCATCAACCGAGGAATGCGCAAAGTAGAAGTGGTCCACGTGCACACTGGGGAATTACTCCAATAAAAACTAAAAATTAAATTTAAAAATCCAACAAAAGTAAGGAGACATCAGCTTGTGTGGGTTTGTCCGGGCACACTCCACTCTAATTTATAACCGAGAAACACCACAGGCCGCAAGGGCTTTTCCCTAGTTACCATGGTGGGGACATAGAAAGGCTGCCGCCCTCTGGCATTTACCTGCAAAAGCAGCTTTAAAGCCTGTGCTAATGGTCATTTCATAGGAACAAGTACTGCAGAAATGTAAATGAAACCTGCCCTCAAAATGTCTTGAGGGAGGTAATGGCCAAAACATTTCAAAATGTGACATATACTTTAAGAGAACACTTTGAAGAACTAAGGGGTAATCACAGGTTGAAAAATAAAAAGGACATGCCTTAAAGCTCAATTTCAACGGATTATGAGGCACAGGCGAATTCAACCACAAAGAGGTATCAGCTCACACTTGTCAGAATAACCATCAGCAAGGAAACTACAAACAATAAATGCTGAAGGTGTTGTGGAGAAATGCATACCCTCAACTTCAAGTGGGACGAACTTGAAAAGGGCCACGAATGAGAACAGAATGGAGGTGCCTTAAAAAGTATGATCCAGCAGGCCCACTCCTCGACCTATAATCTAAGAAGAAAGAATTGGAAAGACACAGGCAGGCAAATCTGCATGGCACAGTATTACAATAGCCAAGATATGGAAGTAACCAAAAACTCCACCAACAGATGGGTGGACAAAGAAGTACTCCTCCATGTACAGATGGAATATTTGCTAGTGAAAAAAATGAAACAATGCCATTTGCAGCACCATACATGAGTCTAGACGTAATCACGCCACCTGTAGTCAGTGAGAAAGCAAAAGACACATATCCTATCATATCACTTTTAGGAGTTACTTAAAAATTGATACCAATGAAGATATTTCCACAGAGAAAGGAAATCACAGATTCATTAAAAAAACTTATGGTTCACCAAATAGAAAGGGATGAGGATTGGATACATTACCATATTGGGGTTAACAGAGATATACATACCATGTGAAATATATAATCACCAAAGACGTACGGAAGACCAGGAGAAGACTACTCAACATTGTGTCATAACCTACATGGGAAAAGGATGCGAGGAAGAATAGATACACGTATATGTGTGAAAGAACCACATCTTGCACACCTAGAACAAACAAAGCATTGTAATCAAATTTGCTGATATAAAAAATAAAAAGTAAATTACAATTATGAACAAGAAGTAATGAGACATAAACATAAAGTGCTTTTTTCCTGGCACATTCCATTCGAATTTACAACCTAGAACACCACTTCCTTTAAGGCTCTGTTTCCCCAGTTACCAAATTTGGTAAAGGAGAAATGCTGCCACCTTGTGGCCGTTTCCTGCAAGAGCAGCTTTAAACTCACAGCTAATGGTCACTTAACATTCACAAGGACTCAGGGCTGTAAAGGACACCTGCCCTAAAAAATTGTGCTGAAGTAGGGAATGGACAAAAAAATTCAAAACAGGCATATGTTTCAAGAAGAGAGTATGAGGAGTTAAGTTTTACTCACGCTCTTTTAAAAAAAAGGAAAATGGATAAAAGCTCAACCTCAGGGAGTGTTAGACCCATGCAATCTAATCTACAAAAAGGTTCAACTTAGACCAGTCGACTGACCATCAGCAAAATGTCTACAAACAATAAATGCTGACGGGGTTTTCAAGAACTGTATCCCCTCTACCTGCTGGTGAGACGTAAAGGGGTAACAGCCAATAATGAGAAGAGAAAGGAGCTGTGTTTAAAAGTAAAAATGGAGGTACCATTCAATCCAGCAGCCGCACCATTGGACCTCTCACCTGAGAAGACAAGAATCGAGAAGACACAGGCCGCAAAAGCTGCAGTGCAGCCTTATTCACAATAGCCAAGACAGTGAAGCAATCAAAATATCCAACAAGAGGTGAATGGATAAAGAAGAAGTGGTCCATGTACACAATGGAATATTAGCCATGGAAAACAATGAACCATTGCTCTTTGAGGCACCACAAATGGGTCTGGAGATAATCACGAAACATGAGGTAGCTCGGAAACCAAAGACCTGTATTCTATGATATCACTTATAGGCGTTATCTAATAACTGACACAAATGAATATATTTCCACAGAGAAAGACACTCACAGACTTGAAAACAAACTATGCTCATCTAAAAGGAAAGGTGGGGGGAATGGATAAGTTAAGATTAGTGTTGCTCTATGTATACAAACACATAGTATATACATATCTCAAAAAGACCGACCATGGAGCAAGGGAGGTCTGTGGAACCCTCTGTAACATTTTACATGGGAAGAGGATCTGTACTTGAATAGACATATATAATGTACAAATGAACCAGATTGTGTACACCTAGGACAGACAATATTCGAAGCTTTACCACAATTAAAAAAAAATTTAAAACGAAGAAGAAATAATGAGACATAAACTTATGGGGGTTTCTCCAGGCACATTCCAATTTAATTTACAACCTAGGAACACGACTTCCAGAAAGGCTCTGCTGCCCTAGTACCCAGATTTGGGAGTGGAGAAATGCTGCCTGCTTGAGGCCACTTCCCACAACAGCAGCTTTAAACCCATTGCTAAGGGTCACTAAATATTCACCAAACTTGCAGTTCGGGAAATGACACCTGCTCTCTAAAAAAATTCTGAGGTGGAAAATCGACCAAAAATTTCAAAATAGGGCAACCTTCCAAGAAGACAATTTCAAGAAATATATTGTACTCCCAACTGTTTCCTTTTTTTTAACAGAAAAGAAAACGGTGGAGAAACATGATGAGTTTTACGAATTTTCAAAGACATGCAAACCCAAATTACAAAACCCTATCAGCACACAGCAGCCAGTAGGGCCATTAGCATAAAGGCAGCAAACAATAAATGCTAAATCGATTGTGGAGAAATGCATACCCTCGATTCTAAGGGGGACGTGGTAAGAGCCACTAATGAAAACACAAAGAAGGTGCTTTGAAAAGGGAAACACGGTGCTACCAGTCAATCAGTCACACCCACTGCTGGGCCTATCAACTGAGAAAATGAGAATCAAAAAGTCACAGGCTGGCAATCCTGCACTCCAACAATATTTACCATAGCCAACACTTGGAAGCAATGAAAATGTCCATCAACCGAGGAATGCGCAAAGTAGAAGTGGTCCACGTGCACACTGGGGAATTACTCCAATAAAAACTAAAAATTAAATTTAAAAATCCAACAAAAGTAAGGAGACATCAGCTTGTGTGGGTTTGTCCGGGCACACTCCACTCTAATTTATAACCGAGAAACACCACAGGCCGCAAGGGCTTTTCCCTAGTTACCATGGTGGGGACATAGAAAGGCTGCCACCCTCTGGCATTTACCTGCAAAAGCAGCTTTAAAGCCTTTGCTAATGGTCATTTCATAGGAACAAGTACTGCAGAACTGTAAATGAAACCTGCCCTCAAAATGTCTTGAGGGAGGTAATGGCCAAAACATTTCAAAATGTGACACATACTTTAAGAGAACACTTTGAAGAACTAAGGTGTAATCACAGGTTGAAAAATAAAAATGGACATGCCTTAAATCTCAATTTCAACGGATTATGAGGCACAGGCGAATTCAACCACAAAGAGGTATCAGCTCACACTTGTCAGAATAACCATCAGCAAGGAAACTACAAACAATAAATGCTGAAGGTGTTGTGGAGAAATGCATACCCTCAACTTCAAGTGGGACATAACTTGAAAAGGGCCACGAATGAGAACAGAATGGAGGTGCCTTAAAAAGGTAAACATTGAGCTACCATATGATCCAGCAGGCCCACTCCTCGACCTATAATCTAAGAAGAAAGAATTGGAAAGACACAGGCAGGCAAATCTGCATGGCACAGTATTACAATAGCCAAGATATGGAAGTAACCAAAAAGTCCACCAACAGATGGGTGGACAAAGAAGAACTCCTCCATGTACAGATGGAATATTCGCTAGTGAAAAAAATGAAACAATGCCATTTGCAGCACCATACATGAGTCTAGACGTAATCACGCCACCTTTAGTCAGTGAGAAAGCAAAAGACACATATCCTATCATATCACTTTTAGGAGTTACTTAAAAATTGATACCAATGAAGATATTTCCACAGAGAAAGGCAATCACAGATTCATTAAAAAAACTTATGGTTCACCAAATAGAAAGGGATGAGGATTGGATACATTACCATATTGGGGTTAACAGAGATATACATACCATGTGAAATATATAATCACCAAAGACGTACGGAAGACCAGGGGAAGACTACTCAACATTGTGTCATAACCTACATGGGAAAAGGATGCGAGGAAGAATAGATACACGTATATGTGTGAAAGAACCACATCTTGCACACCTAGAACAAACAAACCATTGTAATCAAATTTGCTGGGATAAAAAATAAAAAGTAAATTACAATTATGAACAAGAAGTAATGAGACATAAACATAAAGTGCTTTTTTCCTGGCACATTCCATTCGAATTTACAACCTAGAACACCACTCCCATTAAGGCTCTGTTTCCCCAGTTACCAAATTTGGTAAAGGAGAAATGCTGCCACCTTGTGGCCGTTTCCTGCAAGAGCAGCTTTAAACTCACAGCTAATGGTCACTTAACATTCACAAGGACTCAGGGCTGTAAAGGACACCTGCCCTAAAAAAATGTGCTGAAGTAGGGAATGGACAAAAAAATTCAAAACAGGCAAATGTTTCAAGAAGAGAGTATGAGGAGTTAAGTTTTACTCACGCTCTTTTTAAAAAAAAGGAAAATGGATAAAAGCTCAACCTCAGGGAGTGTTAGACCCATGCAATCTAATCTACAAAAAGTTTCAACTTAGACCAGTCGACTGACCATCAGCAAAATGTCTACAAACAATAAATGCTGACGGGGTTTTCAAGAACTGTATCCCCTCTACCTGCTGGTGAGACGTAAAGGGGTAACAGCCAATAATGAGAAGAGAAAGGAGCTGTGTTTAAAAGTAAAAATGGAGGTACCATTCAATCCAGCAGCCGCACCATTGGACCTCTCACCTGAGAAGACAAGAATCGAGAAGACACAGGCCGCAAAAGCTGCAGTGCAGCCTTATTCACAATAGCCAAGACAGTGAAGCAATCAAATATCCAACAAGAGGTGAATGGATAAAGAAGAAGTGGTCCATGTACACAATGGAATATTAGCCATGGAAAACAATGAACCATTGCTCTTTGAGGCACCACAAATGGGTCTGGAGATAATCACGAAACATGAGGTAGCTCGGAAACCAAAGACCTGTATTCTATGATATCACTTATAGGCGTTATCTAATAACTGACACAAATGAATATATTTCCACAGAGAAAGACACTCACAGACTTAGAAAACAAACTATGCTCATCTAAAAGGAAAGGTGGGGGGAATGGATAAGTTAAGATTAGTGTTGCTCTATGTATACAAACACATAGTATATACATATCTCAAAAAGACCGACCATGGAGCAAGGGAGGTCTGTGGAACCCTCTGTAACATTTTACATGGGAAGAGGATCTGTACTTGAATAGACATATATAATGTACAAATGAACCAGATTGTGTACACCTAGGACAGACAATATTCGAAGCTTTACCACAATTAAAAAAATATTTAAAACCAAGAAGAAATAATGAGACATAAACTTATGGGGGTTTCTCCAGGCACATTCCAATTTAATTTACAACCTAGGAACACGACTTCCAGAAAGGCTCTGCTGCCCTAGTACCCAGATTTGGGAGTGGAGAAATGCTGCCTGCTTGAGGCCACTTCCCACAACAGCAGCTTTAAACCCATTGCTAAGGGTCACTAAATATTCACGAAACTTGCAGTTCGGGAAATGACACCTGCTCTCTAAAAAAATTCTGAGGTGGAAAATCGACCAAAAATTTCAAAATAGGGCAACCTTCCAAGAAGACAATTTCAAGAAATATATTGTACTCCCAACTGTTTCCTTTTTTTTAACAGAAAAGAAAACGGTGGAGAAACATGATGAGTTTTACGAATTTTCAAAGACATGCAAACCCAAATTACAAAACCCTATCAGCACACAGCAGCCAGTAGGGCCATTAGCATAAAGGCAGCAAACAATAAATGCTAAATCGATTGTGGAGAAATGCATACCCTCGATTCTAAGGGGGACGTGGTAAGAGCCACTAATGAAAACACAAAGAAGGTGCTTTGAAAAGGGAAACACGGTGCTACCAGTCAATCAATCACACCCACTGCTGGGCCTATCAACTGAGAAAATGAGAATCAAAAAGTCACAGGCTGGCAATCCTGCACTCCAACAATATTTACCATAGCCAACACTTGGAAGCAATGAAAATGTCCATCAACCGAGGAATGCGCAAAGTAGAAGTGCTCCACGTGCACACTGGGGAATTACTCCAATAAAAACTAAAAATTAAATTTAAAAATCCAACAAAAGTAAGGAGACATCAGCTTGTGTGGGTTTGTCCGGGCACACTCCACTCTAATTTATAACCGAGAAACACCACAGGCCGCAAGGGCTTTTCCCTAGTTACCATGGTGGGGACATAGAAAGGCTGCCGCCCTCTGGCATTTACCTGCAAAAGCAGCTTTAAAGCCTGTGCTAATGGTCATTTCATAGGAACAAGTACTGCAGAACTGTAAATGAAACCTGCCCTCAAAATGTCTTGAGGGAGGTAATGGCCAAAACATTTCAAAATGTGACACATACTTTAAGAGAACACTTTGAAGAACTAAGGGGTAATCACAGGTTGAAAAATAAAAAGGACATGCCTTAAAGCTCAATTTCAACGGATTATGAGGCACAGGCGAATTCAACCACAAAGAGGTATCAGCTCACACTTGTCAGAATAACCATCAGCATGGAAACTACAAACAATAAATGCTGAAGGTGTTGTGGAGAAATGCATACCCTCAACTTCAAGTGGGACATAACTTGAAAAGGGCCACGAATGAGAACAGAATGGAGGTGCCTTAAAAAGGTAAACATTGAGCTACCGTATGATCCAGCAGGCCCACTCCTCGACCTATAATCTAAGAAGAAAGAATTGGAAAGACACAGGCAGGCAAATCTGCATGGCACAGTATTACAATAGCCAAGATATGGAAGTAACCAAAAAGTCCACCAACAGATGGGTGGACAAAGAAGAACTCCTCCATGTACAGATGGAATATTCGCTAGTGAAAAAAATGAAACAATGCCATTTGCAGCACCATACATGAGCCTAGACGTAATCACGCCACCTGTAGTCAGTGAGAAAGCAAAAGACACATATCCTATCATATCACTTTTAGGAGTTACTTAAAAATTGATACCAATGAAGATATTTCCACAGAGAAAGGCAATCACAGATTCATTAAAAAAACTTATGGTTCACCAAATAGAAAGGGATGAGGATTGGATACATTACCATATTGGGGTTAACAGAGATATACATACCATGTGAAATATATAATCACCAAAGACGTACGGAAGACCAGGAGAAGACTACTCAACATTGTGTCATAACCTACATGGGAAAAGGATGCGAGGAAGAATAGATACACGTATATGTGTGAAAGAACCACATCTTGCACACCTAGAACAAACAAACCATTGTAATCAAATTTGCTGGGATAAAAAATAAAAAGTAAATTACAATTATGAACAAGAAGTAATGAGACATAAACATAAAGTGCTTTTTTCCTGGCACATTCCATTCGAATTTACAACCTAGAACACCACTCCCATTAAGGCTCTGTTTCCCCAGTTACCAAATTTGGTAAAGGAGAAATGCTGCCACCTTGTGGCCGTTTCCTGCAAGAGCAGCTTTAAACTCACAGCTAATGGTCACTTAACATTCACAAGGATTCAAGGCTGTAAAGGACACCTGCCCTAAAAAATTGTGCTGAAGTAGGGAATGGACAAAAAAATTCAAAACAGGCAAATGTTTCAAGAAGAGAGTATGAGGAGTTAAGTTTTACTCACGCTCTTTTAAAAAAAAAGGAAAATGGATAAAAGCTCAACCTCAGGGAGTGTTAGACCCATGCAATCTAATCTACAAAAAGTTTCAACTTAGACCAGTCGACTGACCATCAGCAAAATGTCTACAAACAATAAATGCTGACGGGGTTTTCAAGAACTGTATCCCCTCTACCTGCTGGTGAGACATAAACGGGTAACAGCCAATAATGAGAAGAGAAAGGAGCTGTGTTTAAAAGTAAAAATGGAGGTACCATTCAATCCAGCAGGCGCACCATTGGACCTCTCACCTGAGAAGACAAGAATCGAGAAGACACAGGCCGCAAAAGCTGCAGTGCAGCCTTATTCACAATAGCCAAGACAGTGAAGCAATCAAAATATCCAACAAGAGGTGAATGGATAAAGAAGAAGTGGTCCATGTACACAATGGAATATTAGCCATGGAAAACAATGAACCATTGCTCTTTGAGGCACCACAAATGGGTCTGGAGATAATCACGAAACATGAGGTAGCTCGGAAACCAAAGACCTGTATTCTATGATATCACTTATAGGCGTTATCTAATAACTGACACAAATGAATATATTTCCACAGAGAAAGACACTCACAGACTTGAAAACAAACTATGCTCATCTAAAAGGAAAGGTGGGGGGAATGGATAAGTTAAGATTAGTGTTGCTCTATGTATACAAACACATAGTATATACATATCTCAAAAAGACCGACCATGGAGCAAGGGAGGTCTGTGGAACCCTCTGTAACATTTTACATGGGAAGAGGATCTGTACTTGAATAGACATATATAATGTACAAAAGAACCAGATTGTGTACACCTAGGACAGACAATATTCGAAGCCTTACCACAATTAAAAAAAAAATTAAAACCAAGAAGAAATAATGAGACATAAACTTATGGGGGTTTCTCCAGGCACATTCCAATTTAATTTACAACCTAGGAACACGACTTCCAGAAAGGCTCTGCTGCCCTAGTACCCAGATTTGGGAGTGGAGAAATGCTGCCTGCTTGAGGCCACTTCCCACAACAGCAGCTTTAAACCCATTGCTAAGGGTCACTAAATATTCACGAAACTTGCAGTTCGGGAAATGACACCTGCTCTCTAAAAAAATTCTGAGGTGGAAAATCGACCAAAAATTTCAAAATAGGGCAACCTTCCAAGAAGACAATTTCAAGAAATATATTGTACTCCCAACTGTTTCCTTTTTTTTAACAGAAAAGAAAACGGTGGAGAAACATGATGAGTTTTACGAATTTTCAAAGACATGCAAACCCAAATTACAAAACCCTATCAGCACACAGCAGCCAGTAGGGCCATTAGCATAAAGGCAGCAAACAATAAATGCTAAATCGATTGTGGAGAAATGCATACCCTCGATTCTAAGGGGGATGTGGTAAGAGCCACTAATGAAAACACAAAGAAGGTGCTTTGAAAAGGGAAACACGGTGCTACCAGTCAATCAATCACACCCACTGCTGGGCCTATCAACTGAGAAAATGAGAAACAAAAAGTCACAGGCTGGCAATCCTGCACTCCAACAATATTTACCATAGCCAACACTTGGAAGCAATGAAAATGTCCATCAACCGAGGAATGCGCAAAGTAGAAGTGGTCCACGTGCACACTGGGGAATTACTCCAATAAAAACTAAAAATTAAATTTAAAAATCCAACAAAAGTAAGGAGACATCAGCTTGTGTGGGTTTGTCCGGGCACACTCCACTCTAATTTATAACCGAGAAACACCACAGGCCGCAAGGGCTTTTCCCTAGTTACCATGGTGGGGACATAGAAAGGCTGCCGCCCTCTGGCATTTACCTGCAAAAGCAGCTTTAAAGCCTGTGCTAATGGTCATTTCATAGGAACAAGTACTGCAGAACTGTAAATGAAACCTGCCCTCAAAATGTCTTGAGGGAGGTAATGGCCAAAACATTTCAAAATGTGACACATACTTTAAGAGAACACTTTGAAGAACTAAGGTGTAATCACAGGTTGAAAAATAAAAAGGACATGCCTTTAAGCTCAATTTCAACGGATTATGAGGCACAGGCGAATTCAACCACAAAGAGGTATCAGCTCACACTTGTCAGAATAACCATCAGCAAGGAAACTACAAACAATAAATGCTGAAGGTGTTGTGGAGAAATGCATACCCTCAACTTCAAGTGGGACATAACTTGAAAAGGGCCACGAATGAGAACAGAATGGAGGTGCCTTAAAAAGGTAAACATTGAGCTACCGTATGATCCAGCAGGCCCACTCCTCGACCTATAATCTAAGAAGAAAGAATTGGAAAGACACAGGCAGGCAAATCTGCATGGCACAGTATTACAATAGCCAAGATATGGAAGTAACCAAAAAGTCCACCAACAGATGGGTGGACAAAGAAGAACTCCTCCATGTACAGATGGAATATTCGCTAGTGAAAAAAATGAAACAATGCCATTTGCAGCACCATACATGAGTCTAGACGTAATCACGCCACCTTTAGTCAGTGAGAAAGCAAAAGACACATATCCTATCATATCACTTTTAGGAGTTACTTAAAAATTGATACCAATGAAGATATTTCCACAGAGAAAGGCAATCACAGATTCATTAAAAAAACTTATGGTTCACCAAATAGAAAGGGATGAGGATTGGATACATTACCATATTGGGGTTAACAGAGATATACATACCATGTGAAATATATAATCACCAAAGACGTACGGAAGACCAGGAGAAGACTACTCAACATTGTGTCATAACCTACATGGGAAAAGGATGCGAGGAAGAATAGATACACGTATATGTGTGAAAGAACCACATCTTGCACACCTAGAACAAACAAACCATTGTAATCAAATTTGCTGGGATAAAAAATAAAAAGTAAATTACAATTATGAACAAGAAGTAATGAGGCATAAACATAAAGTGCTTTTTTCCTGGCACATTCCATTCGAATTTACAATCTAGAACACCACTTCCATTAAGGCTCTGTTTCCCCAGTTACCAAATTTGGTAAAGGAGAAATGCTGCCACCTTGTGGCCGTTTCCTGCAAGAGCAGCTTTAAACTCACAGCTAATGGTCACTTAACATTCACAAGGACTCAGGGCTGTAAAGGACACCTGCCCTAAAAAATTGTGCTGAAGAAGGGAATGGACAAAAAAATTCAAAACAGGCAAATGTTTCAAGAAGAGAGTATGAGGAGTTAAGTTTTACTCACGCTCTTTTTAAAAAAAAGGAAAATGGATAAAAGCTCAACCTCAGGGAGTGTTAGACCCATGCAATCTAATCTACAAAAAGTTTCAACTTAGACCAGTCGACTGACCATCAGCAAAATGTCTACAAACAATAAATGCTGACGGGGTTTTCAAGAACTGTATCCCCTCTACCTGCTGGTGAGACGTAAAGGGGTAACAGCCAATAATGAGAAGAGAAAGGAGCTGTGTTTAAAAGTAAAAATGGAGGTACCATTCAATCCAGCAGGCGCACCATTGGACCTCTCACCTGAGAAGACAAGAATCGAGAAGACACAGGCCGCAAAAGCTGCAGTGCAGCCTTATTCACAATAGCCAAGACAGTGAAGCAATCAAAATATCCAACAAGAGGTGAATGGATAAAGAAGAAGTGGTCCATGTACACAATGGAATATTAGCCATGGAAAACAATGAACCATTGCTCTTTGAGGCACCACAAATGGGTCTGGAGATAATCACGAAACATGAGGTAGCTCGGAAACCAAAGACCTGTATTCTATGATATCACTTATAGGCGTTATCTAATAACTGACACAAATGAATATATTTCCACAGAGAAAGACACTCACAGACTTGAAAACAAACTATGCTCATCTAAAAGGAAAGGTGGGGGGAATGGATAAGTTAAGATTAGTGTTGCTCTATGTATACAAACACATAGTATATACATATCTCAAAAAGACCGACCATGGAGCAAGGGAGGTCTGTGGAACCCTCTGTATCATTTTACATGGGAAGAGGATCTGTACTTGAATAGACATATATAATGTACAAATGAACCAGATTGTGTACACCTAGGACAGACAATATTCGAAGCTTTACCACAATTAAAAAAAAATTTAAAACCAAGAAGAAATAATGAGACATAAACTTATGGGGGTTTCTCCAGGCACATTCCAATTTAATTTACAACCTAGGAACACGACTTCCAGAAAGGCTCTGCTGCCCTAGTACCCAGATTTGGGAGTGGAAAAATGCTGCCTGCTTGAGGCCACTTCCCACAACAGCAGCTTTAAACCCATTGCTAAGGGTCACTAAATATTCACCAAACTTGCAGTTCGGGAAATGACACCTGCTCTTTAGAAAAATTCTGAGGTGGAAAATCGACCAAAAATTTCAAAATAGGGCAACCTTCCAAGAAGACAATTTCAAGAAATATATTGTACTCCCAACTGTTTCCTTTTTTTTAACAGAAAAGAAAACGGTGGAGAAACATGATGAGTTTTACGAATTTTCAAAGACATGCAAACCCAAATTACAAAACCCTATCAGCACACAGCAGCCAGTAGGGCCATTAGCATAAAGGCAGCAAACAATAAATGCTAAATCGATTGTGGAGAAATGCATACCCTCGATTCTAAGGGGGACGTGGTAAGAGCCACTAATGAAAACACAAAGAAGGTGCTTTGAAAAGGGAAACACGGTGCTACCAGTCAATCAATCACACCCACTGCTGGGCCTATCAACTGAGAAAATGAGAATCAAAAAGTCACAGGCTGGCAAACCTGCACTCCAACAATATTTACCATAGCCAACACTTGGAAGCAATGAAAATGTCCATCAACCGAGGAATGCGCAAAGTAGAAGTGGTCCACGTGCACACTGGGGAATTACTCCAATAAAAACTAAAAATTAAATTTAAAAATCCAACAAAAGTAAGGAGACATCAGCTTGTGTGGGTTTGTCCGGGCACACTCCACTCTAATTTATAACCGAGAAACACCACAGGCCGCAAGGGCTTTTTCCTAGTTACCATGGTGGGGACATAGAAAGGCTGCCGCCCTCTGGCATTTACCTGCAAAAGCAGCTTTAAAGCCTGTGCTAATGGTCATTTCATAGGAACAAGTACTGCAGAACTGTAAATGAAACCTGCCCTCAAAATGTCTTGAGGGAGGTAATGGCCAAAACATTTCAAAATGTGACACAAACTTTAAGAGAACACTTTGAAGAACTAAGGGGTAATCACAGGTTGAAAAATAAAAAGGACATGCCTTAAAGCTCAATTTCAACGGATTATGAGGCACAGGCGAATTCAACCACAAAGAGGTATCAGCTCACACTTGTCAGAATAACCATCAGCATGGAAACTACAAACAATAAATGCTGAAGTTGTTGTGGAGAAATGCATACCCTCAACTTCAAGTGGGACATAACTTGAAAAGGGCCACGAATGAGAACAGAATGGAGGTGCCTTAAAAAGGTAAACATTGAGCTACCATATGATCCAGCAGGCCCACTCCTCGACCTATAATCTAAGAAGAAAGAATTGGAAAGACACAGGCAGGCAAATCTGCATGGCACAGTATTACAATAGCCAAGATATGGAAGTAACCAAAAAGTCCACCAACAGATGGGTGGAGAAAGAAGAACTCCTCCATGTACAGATGGAATATTCGCTAGTGAAAAAAATGAAACAATGCCATTTGCAGCACCATACATGAGTCTAGACGTAATCACGCCACCTGTAGTCAGTGAGAAAGCAAAAGACACATATCCTATCATATCACTTTTAGGAGTTACTTAAAAATTGATACCAATGAAGATATTTCCACAGAGAAAGGCAATCACAGATTCATTAAAAAAACTGATGGCTCACCAAATAGAAAGGGATGAGGATTGGATACATTACCATATTGGGGTTAACAGAGATATACATACCATGTGAAATATATAATCACCAAAGACGTACGGAAGACCAGGAGAAGACTACTCAACATTGTGTCATAACCTACATGGGAAAAGGATGCGAGGAAGAATAGATTCACGTATATGTGTGAAAGAACCACATCTTGCACACCTAGAACAAACAAACCATTGTAATCAAATTTGCTGGGATAAAAAATAAAAAGTAAATTACAATTATGAACAAGAAGTAATGAGACATAAACATAAAGTGCTTTTTTCCTGGCACATTCCATTCGAATTTACAACCTAGAACACCACTCCCATTAAGGCTCTGTTTCCGCAGTTACCAAATTTGGTAAAGGAGAAATGCTGCCACCTTGTGGCCGTTTCCTGCAAGAGCAGCTTTAAACTCACAGCTAATGGTCACTTAACATTCACAAGGACTCAGGGCTGTAAAGGACACCTGCCCTAAAAAATTGTGCTGAAGTAGGGAATGGACAAAAAAATTCAAAACAGGCAAATGTTTCAAGAAGAGAGTATGAGGAGTTAAGTTTTACTCACGCTCTTTTAAAAAAAAAGGAAAATGGATAAAAGCTCAACCTCAGGGAGTGTTAGACCCATGCAATCTAATCTACAAAAAGGTTCAACTTAGACCAGTCGACTGACCATCAGCAAAATGTCTACAAACAATAAATGCTGACGGGGTTTTTAAGAACTGTGTCCCCTCTACATGCTGGTGAGACGTAAAGGGGTAACAGCCAATAATGAGAAGAGAAAGGAGCTGTGTTTAAAAGTAAAAATGGAGGTACCATTCAATCCAGCAGGCGCACCATTGGACCTCTCACCTGAGAAGACAAGAATCGAGAAGACACAGGCCGCAAAACTGCAGTGCAGCCTTATTCACATTAGCCAAGACAGTGAAGCAATCAAAATATCCAACAAGAGGTGAATGGATAAAGAAGAAGTGGTCCATGTACACAATGGAATATTAGCCATGGAAAAGAATGAACCATTGCTCTTTGAGGTACCACAAATGAGTCTGGAGATAATCACGAAACATGAGATAACTCGGAAACCAAAGACCTGTATTCTATGATATCACTTATAGGCGTTATCTAATAACTGACACAAATGAATATATTTCCACAGAGAAAGACACTCACAGACTTAGAAAACAAACTATGCTCATCTAAAAGGAAAGGTGGGGGGAATGGATAAGTTAAGATTAGTGTTGCTATATGTATACAAACACATAGTATATACATATCTCAAAAAGACCGACCATCTAGCAAGGGAGGTCTGTGGAACCCTCTGTAACATTTTACATGGGAAGAGGATCTGTACTTGAATAGACATATATAATGTACAAATGAACCAGATTGTGTACACCTAGGAGAGACAATATTCGAAGCTTTATCCCAATTAAAAAAAAATTTAAAACCAAGAAGAAATAATGAGACATAAACTTATGGGGGTGTCTCCAGGCACATTCCAATTTAATTTACAACCAAGGAACACGACTTCCAGAAAGGCTCTGCTGCCCTAGTACCCAGATTTGGGAGTGGAGAAATGCTGCCTGCTTGAGGCCACTTCCCACAACAGCAGCTTTAAACCCATTGCTAAGGGTCACTAAATATTCACCAAACTTGCAGTTCGGGAAATGACACCTGCTCTCTAAAAAAATTCTGAGGTGGAAAATCGACCAAAAATTTCAAAATAGGGCAACCTTCCAAGAAGACATTTTCAAGAGATATATTGTACTCCCAACTGTTTCCTTTTTTTTAACAGAAAAGAAAACGGTGGAGAAACATGATGAGTTTTACGAATTTTCAAAGACATGCAAACCCAAATTACAAAACCCTATCAGCACACAGCAGCCAGTAGGGCCATTAGCATAAAGGCAGCAAACAATAAATGCTATATCGATTGTGGAGAAATGCATACCCTCGAATCTAAGGGGGACGTGGTAAGAGCCACTAATGAAAACACAAAGAAGGTGCTTTGAAAAGGGAAACACGGTGCTACCAGTCAATCAGTCACACCCACTGCTGGGCCTATCACCTGAGAAAATGAGAATCAAAAAGTCACAGGCTGGCAATCCTGCACTCCAACAATATTTACCATAGCCAACACTTGGAAGCAATGAAAATGTCCATCAACCGAGGAATGCACAAAGTAGAAGTGGTCCACGTGCACACTGGGGAATTACTCCAATAAAAACTAAAAATTAAATTTAAAAATCCAACAAAAGTAAGGAGACATCAGCTTGTGTGGGTTTGTCCGGGCACACTCCACTCTAATTTATAACCGAGAAACACCACAGGCCGCAAGGGCTTTTCCCTAGTTAACATGGTGGGGACATAGAAAGGCTGCCACCCTCTGGCATTTACCTGCAAAAGCAGCTTTAAAGCCTGTGCTAGTGGTCATTTCATAGGAACAAGTACTGCAGAACTGTAAATGAAACCTGCCCTCAAAATGTCTTGAGGGAGGTAATGGCCAAAACATTTCAAAATGTGACACATACTTTAAGAGAACACTTTGAAAAACTAAGGGGTAATCACAGGTTGAAAAATAAAAAGGACATACCTTAAAGCTCAATTTCAACGGATTATGAGGCACAGGCGAATTCAACCACAAAGAGGTATCAGCTCACACTTGTCAGAATAACCATCAGCAAGGAAACTACAAACAATAAATGCTGAAGCTGTTGTGGAGAAATGCATACCCTCAACTTCAAGTGGGACATAACTTGAAAAGGGCCACGAATGAGAACAGAATGGAGGTGCCTTAAAAAGGTAAACATTGAGCTACCATATGATCCAGCAGGCCCACTCCTCGACCTATAATCTAAGAAGAAAGAATTGGAAAGACACAGGCAGGCAAATCTGCATGGCACAGTATTACAATAGCCAAGATATGGAAGTAACCAAAAAGTCCACCAACAGATGGGTGGACAAAGAAGAACTCCTCCATGTACAGATGGAATATTCGCTAGTGAAAAAAATGAAACAATGCCATTTGCAGCACCATACATGAGTCTAGACGTAATCACGCCACCTTTAGTCAGTGAGAAAGCAAAAGACACATATCCTATCATATCACTTTTAGGAGTTACTTAAAAATTGATACCAATGAAGATATTTCCACAGAGAAAGGCAATCACAGATTCATTAAAAAAACTGATGGTTCACCAAATAGAAAGGGATGAGGATTGGATACATTACCATATTGGGGTTAACAGAGATATACATACCATGTGAAATATATAATCACCAAAGACGTACGGAAGAACAGGAGAAGACTACTCAACATTGTGTCATAACCTACATGGGAAAAGGATGCGAGGAAGAATAGATACACGTATATGTGTGAAAGAACCACATCTTGCACACCTAGAACAAACAAACCATTGTAATCAAATTTGCTGGGAAAAAAATAAAAAGTAAATTACAATTATGAACAAGAAGTAATGAGACATAAACATAAAGTGCTTTTTTCCTGGCACATTCCATTCGAATTTACAACCTAGAACACCACTCCCATTAAGGCTCTGTTTCCCCAGTTACCAAATTTGGTAAAGGAGAAATGCTGCCACCTTGTGGCCGTTTCCTGCAAGAGCAGCTTTAAACTCACAGCTAATGGTCACTTAACATTCACAAGGACTCGGGGCTGTAAAGGACACCTGCCCTAAAAAATTGTGCTGAAGAAGGGAATGGACAAAAAAATTCAAAACAGGCAAATGTTTCAAGAAGAGAGTATGAGGAGTTAAGTTTTACTCACGCTCTTTTAAAAAAAAAGGAAAATGGATAAAAGCTCAACCTCAGGGAGTGTTAGACCCATGCAATCTAATCTACAAAAAGTTTCAACTTAGACCAGTCGACTGACCATCAGCAAAATGTCTACAAACAATAAATGCTGACGGGGTTTTCAAGAACTGTATCCCCTCTACCTGCTGGTGAGACGTAAAGGGGTAACAGCCAATGATGAGAAGAGAAAGGAGCTGTGTTTAAAAGTAAAAATGGAGGTACCATTCAATCCAGCAGGCGCACCATTGGACCTCTCACCTGAGAAGACAAGAATCGAGAAGACACAGGCCGCAAAAGCTGCAGTGCAGCCTTATTCACAATAGCCAAGACAGTGAAGCAATCAAAATATCCAACAAGAGGTGAATGGATAAAGAAGAAGTGGTCCATGTACACAATGGAATATTAGCCATGGAAAACAATGAACCATTGCTCTTTGAGGCACCACAAATGGGTCTGGAGATAATCACGAAAGATGAGGTAGCTCGGAAACCAAAGACCTGTATTCTATGATATCACTTATAGGCGTTATCTAATAACTGACACAAATGAATATATTTCCACAGAGAAAGACACTCACAGACTTAGAAAACAAACTATGCTCATCTAAAAGGAAAGGTGGGGGGAATGGATAAGTTAAGATTAGTGTTGCTCTATGTATACAAACACATAGTATATACATATCTCAAAAAGACCGACCATGGAGCAAGGGAGGTCTGTGGAACCCTCTGTAACATTTTACATGGGAAGAGGATCTGTACTTGAATAGACATATATAATGTACAAATGAACCAGATTGTGTACACCTAGGACAGACAATATTCGAAGCTTTACCACAATTAAAAAAAAATTTAAAACGAAGAAGAAATAATGAGACATAAACTTATGGGGGTTTCTCCAGGCACATTCCAATTTAATTTACAACCTAGGAACACGACTTCCAGAAAGGTTCTGCTGCCCTAGTACCCAGATTTGGGAGTGGAGAAATGCTGCCTGCTTGAGGCCACTTCCCACAACAGCAGCTTTAAACCCATTGCTAAGGGTCACTAAATATTCACCAAACTTGCAGTTCGGGAAATGACACCTGCTCTCTAGAAAAATTCTGAGTTGGAAAATCGACCAAAAATTTGAAAATAGGGCAACCTTCCAAGAAGACAATTTCAAGAAATATATTGTACTCCCAACTGTTTCCTTTTTTTTAACAGAAAAGAAAACGGTGGAGAAACATGATGAGTTTTACGAATTTTCAAAGACATGCAAACCCAAATTACAAAACCCTATCAGCACACAGCAGCCAGTAGGGCCATTAGCATAAAGGCAGCAAACAATAAATGCTAAATCGATTGTGGAGAAATGCATACCCTCGATTCTAAGGGGGACGTGGTAAGAGCCACTAATGAAAACACAATGAAGGTGCTTTGAAAAGGGAAACACGGTGCTACCAGTCAATCAGTCACACCCACTGCTGGGCCTATCAACTGAGAAAATGAGAATCAAAAAGTCACAGGCTGGCAATCCTGCACTCCAACAATATTTACCATAGCCAACACTTGGAAGCAATGAAAATGTCCATCAACCGAGGAATGCGCAAAGTAGAAGTGGTCCACGTGCACACTGGGGAATTACTCCAATAAAAACTAAAAATTAAATTTAAAAATCCAACAAAAGTAAGGAGACATCAGCTTGTGTGGGTTTGTCCGGGCACACTCCACTCTAATTTATAACCGAGAAACACCACAGGCCGCAAGGGCTTTTCCCTAGTTACCATGGTGGGGACATAGAAAGGCTGCCACCCTCTGGCATTTACCTGCAAAAGCAGCTTTAAAGCCTTTGCTAATGGTCATTTCATAGGAACAAGTACTGCAGAACTGTAAATGAAACCTGCCCTCAAAATGTCTTGAGGGAGGTAATGGCCAAAACATTTCAAAATGTGACACATACTTTAAGAGAACACTTTGAAGAACTAAGGGGTAATCACAGGTTGAAAAATAAAAAGGACATGCCTTAAAGCTCAATTTCAACGGATTATGAGGCACAGGCGAATTCAACCACAAAGAGGTATCAGCTGACACTTGTCAGAATAACCATCAACAAGGAAACTACAAACAATAAATGCTGAAGGTGTTGTGGAGAAATGCATACCCTCAACTTCAAGTGGGACATAACTTGAAAAGGGCCACGAATGAGAACAGAATGGAGGTGCCTTAAAAAGGTAAACATTGAGCTACCATATGATCCAGCAGGCCCACTCCTCGACCTATAATCTAAGAAGAAAGAATTGGAAAGACACAGGCAGGCAAATCTGCATGGCACAGTATTACAATAGCCAAGATATGGAAGTAACCAAAAAGTCCACCAACAGATGGGTGGACAAAGAAGAACTCCTCCATGTACGGATGGAATATTCGCTAGTGAAAAAAATGAAACAATGCCATTTGCAGCACCATACACGAGTCTAGACGTAATCACGCCACCTGTAGTCAGTGAGAAAGCAAAAGACACATATCCTATCATATCACTTTTAGGAGTTACTTAAAAATTGATACCAATGAAGATATTTCCACAGAGAAAGGAAATCACAGATTCATTAAAAAAACTTATGGTTCACCAAATAGAAAGGGATGAGGATTGGATACATTACCATATTGGGGTTAACAGAGATATACATACCATGTGAAATATATAATCACCAAAGACGTACGGAAGACCAGGAGAAGACTACTCAACATTGTGTCATAACCTACATGGGAAAAGGATGCGAGGAAGAATAGATACACGTATATGTGTGAAAGAACCACATCTTGCACACCTAGAACAAACAAACCATTGTAATCAAATTTGCTGGGATAAAAAATAAAAAGTAAATTACAATTATGAACAAGAAGTAATGAGACATAAACATAAAGTGCTTTTTTCCTGGCACATTCCATTCGAATTTACAACCTAGAACACCACTTCCATTAAGGCTCTGTTTCCCCAGTTACCAAATTTGGTAAAGGAGAAATGCTGCCACCTTGTGGCCGTTTCCTGCAAGAGCAGCTTTAAACTCACAGCTAATGGTCACTTAACATTCACAAGGACTCAGGGCTGTAAAGGACACCTGCCCTAAAAAATTGTGCTGAAGAAGGGAATGGACAAAAAAATTCAAAACAGGCAAATGTTTCAAGAAGAGAGTATGAGGAGTTAAGTTTTACTCACGCTCTTTTAAAAAAAAAGGAAAATGGATAAAAGCTCAACCTCAGGGAGTGTTAGACCCATGCAATCTAATCTACAAAAAGTTTCAACTTAGACCAGTCGACTGACCATCAGCAAAATGTCTACAAACAATAAATGCTGACGGGGTTTTCAAGAACTGTATCCCCTCTACCTGCTGGTGAGACGTAAAGGGGTAACAGCCAATAATGAGAAGAGAAAGGAGCTGTGTTTAAAAGTAAAAATGGAGGTACCATTCAATCCAGCAGGCGCACCATTGGACCTCTCACCTGAGAAGACAAGAATCGAGAAGACACAGGCCGCAAAAGCTGCAGTGCAGCCTTATTCACAATAGCCAAGACAGTGAAGCAATCAAAACATCCAACAAGAGGTGAATGGATAAAGAAGAAGTGGTCCATGTACACAATGGAATATTAGCCATGGAAAACAATGAACCATTGCTCTTTGAGGCACCACAAATGGGTCTGGAGATAGTCACGAAACATGAGGTAGCTCGGAAACCAAAGACCTGTATTCTATGATATCACTTATAGGCGTTATCTAATAACTGACCCAAATGAATATATTTCCACAGAGAAAGACACTCACAGACTTAGAAAACAAACTATGCTCATCTAAAAGGAAAGGTGGGGGGAATGGATAAGTTAAGATTAGTGTTGCTCTATGTATACAAACACATAGTATATACATATCTCAAAAAGACCGACCATCTAGCAAGGGAGGTCTGTGGAACACTCTGTAACATTTAACATGGGAAGAGGATCTGTACTTGAATAGACATATATAATGTACAAATGAACCAGATTGTGTACACCTAGGAGAGACAATATTCGAAGCTTTACCCCAATTAAAAAAAAATTTAAAACCAAGAAGAAATAATGAGACATAAACTTATGGGGGTGTCTCCAGGCACATTCCAATTTAATTTACAACCTAGGAACACGAATTCCAGAAAGGCTCTGCTGCCCTAGTACCCAGATTTGGGAGTGGAGAAATGCTGCCTGCTTGAGGCCACTTCCCACAACAGCAGCTTTAAACCCATTGCTAAGGGTCACTAAATATTCACCAAACTTGCAGTTCGGGAAATGACACCTGCTCTCTAAAAAAATTCTGAGGTGGAAAATCGACCAAAAATTTCAAAATAGGGCAACCTTCCAAGAAGATAGTTTCAAGAGATATATTGTACTCCCAACTGTTTCCTTTTTTTTAACAGAAAAGAAAACGGTGGAGAAACATGATGAGTTTTACGAATTTTCAAAGACATGCAAACCCAAATTACAAAACCCTATCAGCACACAGCAGCCAGTAGGGCCATTAGCATAAAGGCAGGAAACAATAAATGCTAAATCGATTGTGGAGAAATGCATACCCTCGATTCTAAGGGGGACGTGGTAAGAGCCACTAATGAAAACACAAAGAAGGTGCTTTGAAAAGGGAAACACGGTGCTACCAGTCAATCAATCACACCCACTGCTGGGCCTATCAACTGAGAAAATGAGAATCAAAAAGTCACAGGCTGGCAATCCTGTACTCCAACAATATTTACCATAGCCAACACTTGGAAGCAATGAAAATGTCCATCAACCGAGGAATGCGCAAAGTAGAAGTGGTCCACGTGCACACTGGGGAATTACTCCAATAAAAACTAAAAATTAAATTTAAAAATCCAACAAAAGTAAGGAGACATCAGCTTGTGTGGGTTTGTCCGGGCACACTCCACTCTAATTTATAACCGAGAAACACCACAGGCCGCAAGGGCTTTTCCCTAGTTACCATGGTGGGGACATAGAAAGGCTGCCGCCCTCTGGCATTTACCTGCAAAAGCAGCTTTAAAGCCTGTGCTAATGGTCATTTCATAGGAACAAGTACTGCAGAAATGTAAATGAAACCTGCCCTCAAAATGTCTTCAGGGAGGTAATGGCCAAAACATTTCAAAATGTGACACATACTTTAAGAGAACACTTTGAAGAACTAAGGGGTAATCACAGGTTGAAAAATAAAAAGGACATGCCTTAAAGCTCAATTTCAACGGATTATGAGGCACAGGCGAATTCAACCACAAAGAGGTATCAGCTCACACTTGTCAGAATAACCATCAGCATGGAAACTACAAACAATAAATGCTGAAGGTGTTGTGGAGAAATGCATACCCTCAACTTCAAGTGGGACATAACTTGAAAAGGGCCACGAATGAGAACAGAATGGAGTTGCCTTAAAAAGGTAAACATTGAGCTACCATATGATCCAGCAGGCCCACTCCTCGACCTATAATCTAAGAAGAAAGAATTGGAAAGACACAGGCAGGCAAATCTGCATGGCACAGTATTACAATAGCCAAGATATGGAAGTAACCAAAAAGTCCACCAACAGATGGGTGGACAAAGAAGAACTCCTCCATGTACGGATGGAATATTCGCTAGTGAAAAAAATGAAACAATGCCATTTGCAGCACCATACACGAGTCTAGACGTAATCACGCCACCTGTAGTCAGTGAGAAAGCAAAAGACACATATCCTATCATATCACTTTTAGGAGTTACTTAAAAATTGATACCAATGAAGATATTTCCACAGAGAAAGGCAATCACAGATTCATTAAAAAAACTTATGGTTCACCAAATAGAAAGGGATGAGGATTGGATACATTACCATATTGGGGTTAACAGAGATATACATACCATGTGAAATATATAATCACCAAAGACGTACGGAAGACCAGGAGAAGACTACTCAACATTGTGTCATAACCTACATGGGAAAAGGATGCGAGGAAGAATAGATACACGTATATGTGTGAAAGAACCACATCTTGCACACCTAGAACAAACAAACCATTGTAATCAAATTTGCTGGGATAAAAAATAAAAAGTAAATTACAATTATGAACAAGAAGTAATGAGACATAAACATAAAGTGCTTTTTTCCTGGCACATTCCATTCGAATTTACAACCTAGAACACCACTTCCATTAAGGCTCTGTTTCCCCAGTTACCAAATTTGGTAAAGGAGAAATGCTGCCACCTTGTGGCCGTTTCCTGCAAGAGCAGCTTTAAACTCACAGCTAATGGTCACTTAACATTCACAAGGACTCAGGGCTGTAAAGGACACCTGCCCTAAAAAATTGTGCTGAAGAAGGGAATGGACAAAAAAATTCAAAACAGGCAAATGTTTCAAGAAGAGAGTATGAGGAGTTAAGTTTTACTCACGCTCTTTTAAAAAAAAAGGAAAATGGATAAAAGCTCAACCTCAGGGAGTGTTAGACCCATGCAATCTAATCTACAAAAAGTTTCAACTTAGACCAGTCGACTGACCATCAGCAAAATGTCTACAAACAATAAATGCTGACGGGGTTTTCAAGAACTGTATCCCCTCTACCTGCTGGTGAGACGTAAAGGGGTAACAGCCAATAATGAGAAGAGAAAGGAGCTGTGTTTAAAAGTAAAAATGGAGGTACCATTCAATCCAGCAGGCGCACCATTGGACCTCTCACCTGAGAAGACAAGAATCGAGAAGACACAGGCCGCAAAACTGCAGTGCAGCCTTATTCACATTAGCCAAGACAGTGAAGCAATCAAAATATCCAACAAGAGGTGAATGGATAAAGAAGAAGTGGTCCATGTACACAATGGGATATTAGCCATGGAAAACAATGAACCATTGCTCTTTGAGGCACCACAAATGAGTCTGGAGATAATCACGAAACATGAGGTAACTCGGAAACCAAAGACCTGTATTCTATATCACTTATAGGCGTTATCTAATAACTGACACAAATGAATATATTTCCACAGAGAAAGACACTCACAGACTTAGAAAACAAACTATGCTCATCTAAAAGGAAAGGTGGGGGGAATGGATAAGTTAAGATTAGTGTTGCTCTATGTATACAAACACATAGTATATACATATCTCAAAAAGACCGACCATCTAGCAAGGGAGGTCTGTGGAACACTCTGTAACATTTAACATGGGAAGAGGATCTGTACTTGAATAGACATATATAATGTACAAATGAACCAGATTGTGTACACCTAGGAGAGACAATATTCGAAGCTTTACCCCAATTAAAAAAAAATTTAAAACCAAGAAGAAATAATGAGACATAAACTTATGGGGGTGTCTCCAGGCACATTCCAATTTAATTTACAACCTAGGAACACGACTTCCAGAAAGGCTCTGCTGCCCTAGTACCCAGATTTGGGAGTGGAGAAATGCTGCCTGCTTGAGGCCACTTCCCACAACAGCAGCTTTAAACCCATTGCTAAGGGTCACTAAATATTCACCAAACTTGCAGTTCGGGAAATGACACCTGCTCTCTAAAAAAATTCTGAGGTGGAAAATCGACCAAAAATTTCAAAATAGGGCAACCTTCCAAGAAGATAGTTTCAAGAGATATATTGTACTCCCAACTGTTTCCTTTTTTTTAACAGAAAAGAAAACGGTGGAGAAACATGATGAGTTTTACGAATTTTCAAAGACATGCAAACCCAAATTACAAAACCCTATCAGCACACAGCAGCCAGTAGGGCCATTAGCATAAAGGCAGGAAACAATAAATGCTAAATCGATTGTGGAGAAATGCATACCCTCGATTCTAAGGGGGACGTGGTAAGAGCCACTAATGAAAACACAAAGAAGGTGCTTTGAAAAGGGAAACACGGTGCTACCAGTCAATCAATCACACCCACTGCTGGGCCTATCAACTGAGAAAATGAGAATCAAAAAGTCACAGGCTGGCAATCCTGTACTCCAACAATATTTACCATAGCCAACACTTGGAAGCAATGAAAATGTCCATCAACCGAGGAATGCGCAAAGTAGAAGTGGTCCACGTGCACACTGGGGAATTACTCCAATAAAAACTAAAAATTAAATTTAAAAATCCAACAAAAGTAAGGAGACATCAGCTTGTGTGGGTTTGTCCGGGCACACTCCACTCTAATTTATAACCGAGAAACACCACAGGCCGCAAGGGCTTTTCCCTAGTTACCATGGTGGGGACATAGAAAGGCTGCCGCCCTCTGGCATTTACCTGCAAAAGCAGCTTTAAAGCCTGTGCTAATGGTCATTTCATAGGAACAAGTACTGCAGAAATGTAAATGAAACCTGCCCTCAAAATGTCTTGAGGGAGGTAATGGCCAAAACATTTCAAAATGTGACATATACTTTAAGAGAACACTTTGAAGAACTAAGGGGTAATCACAGGTTGAAAAATAAAAAGGACATGCCTTAAAGCTCAATTTCAACGGATTATGAGGCACAGGCGAATTCAACCACAAAGAGGTATCAGCTCACACTTGTCAGAATAACCATCAGCAAGGAAACTACAAACAATAAATGCTGAAGGTGTTGTGGAGAAATGCATACCCTCAACTTCAAGTGGGACGAACTTGAAAAGGGCCACGAATGAGAACAGAATGGAGGTGCCTTAAAAAGTATGATCCAGCAGGCCCACTCCTCGACCTATAATCTAAGAAGAAAGAATTGGAAAGACACAGGCAGGCAAATCTGCATGGCACAGTATTACAATAGCCAAGATATGGAAGTAACCAAAAACTCCACCAACAGATGGGTGGACAAAGAAGTACTCCTCCATGTACAGATGGAATATTTGCTAGTGAAAAAAATGAAACAATGCCATTTGCAGCACCATACATGAGTCTAGACGTAATCACGCCACCTGTAGTCAGTGAGAAAGCAAAAGACACATATCCTATCATATCACTTTTAGGAGTTACTTAAAAATTGATACCAATGAAGATATTTCCACAGAGAAAGGAAATCACAGATTCATTAAAAAAACTTATGGTTCACCAAATAGAAAGGGATGAGGATTGGATACATTACCATATTGGGGTTAACAGAGATATACATACCATGTGAAATATATAATCACCAAAGACGTACGGAAGACCAGGAGAAGACTACTCAACATTGTGTCATAACCTACATGGGAAAAGGATGCGAGGAAGAATAGATACACGTATATGTGTGAAAGAACCACATCTTGCACACCTAGAACAAACAAAGCATTGTAATCAAATTTGCTGATATAAAAAATAAAAAGTAAATTACAATTATGAACAAGAAGTAATGAGACATAAACATAAAGTGCTTTTTTCCTGGCACATTCCATTCGAATTTACAACCTAGAACACCACTTCCTTTAAGGCTCTGTTTCCCCAGTTACCAAATTTGGTAAAGGAGAAATGCTGCCACCTTGTGGCCGTTTCCTGCAAGAGCAGCTTTAAACTCACAGCTAATGGTCACTTAACATTCACAAGGACTCAGGGCTGTAAAGGACACCTGCCCTAAAAAATTGTGCTGAAGTAGGGAATGGACAAAAAAATTCAAAACAGGCATATGTTTCAAGAAGAGAGTATGAGGAGTTAAGTTTTACTCACGCTCTTTTAAAAAAAAGGAAAATGGATAAAAGCTCAACCTCAGGGAGTGTTAGACCCATGCAATCTAATCTACAAAAAGGTTCAACTTAGACCAGTCGACTGACCATCAGCAAAATGTCTACAAACAATAAATGCTGACGGGGTTTTCAAGAACTGTATCCCCTCTACCTGCTGGTGAGACGTAAAGGGGTAACAGCCAATAATGAGAAGAGAAAGGAGCTGTGTTTAAAAGTAAAAATGGAGGTACCATTCAATCCAGCAGCCGCACCATTGGACCTCTCACCTGAGAAGACAAGAATCGAGAAGACACAGGCCGCAAAAGCTGCAGTGCAGCCTTATTCACAATAGCCAAGACAGTGAAGCAATCAAAATATCCAACAAGAGGTGAATGGATAAAGAAGAAGTGGTCCATGTACACAATGGAATATTAGCCATGGAAAACAATGAACCATTGCTCTTTGAGGCACCACAAATGGGTCTGGAGATAATCACGAAACATGAGGTAGCTCGGAAACCAAAGACCTGTATTCTATGATATCACTTATAGGCGTTATCTAATAACTGACACAAATGAATATATTTCCACAGAGAAAGACACTCACAGACTTGAAAACAAACTATGCTCATCTAAAAGGAAAGGTGGGGGGAATGGATAAGTTAAGATTAGTGTTGCTCTATGTATACAAACACATAGTATATACATATCTCAAAAAGACCGACCATGGAGCAAGGGAGGTCTGTGGAACCCTCTGTAACATTTTACATGGGAAGAGGATCTGTACTTGAATAGACATATATAATGTACAAATGAACCAGATTGTGTACACCTAGGACAGACAATATTCGAAGCTTTACCACAATTAAAAAAAAATTTAAAACGAAGAAGAAATAATGAGACATAAACTTATGGGGGTTTCTCCAGGCACATTCCAATTTAATTTACAACCTAGGAACACGACTTCCAGAAAGGCTCTGCTGCCCTAGTACCCAGATTTGGGAGTGGAGAAATGCTGCCTGCTTGAGGCCACTTCCCACAACAGCAGCTTTAAACCCATTGCTAAGGGTCACTAAATATTCACCAAACTTGCAGTTCGGGAAATGACACCTGCTCTCTAAAAAAATTCTGAGGTGGAAAATCGACCAAAAATTTCAAAATAGGGCAACCTTCCAAGAAGACAATTTCAAGAAATATATTGTACTCCCAACTGTTTCCTTTTTTTTAACAGAAAAGAAAACGGTGGAGAAACATGATGAGTTTTACGAATTTTCAAAGACATGCAAACCCAAATTACAAAACCCTATCAGCACACAGCAGCCAGTAGGGCCATTAGCATAAAGGCAGCAAACAATAAATGCTAAATCGATTGTGGAGAAATGCATACCCTCGATTCTAAGGGGGACGTGGTAAGAGCCACTAATGAAAACACAAAGAAGGTGCTTTGAAAAGGGAAACACGGTGCTACCAGTCAATCAGTCACACCCACTGCTGGGCCTATCAACTGAGAAAATGAGAATCAAAAAGTCACAGGCTGGCAATCCTGCACTCCAACAATATTTACCATAGCCAACACTTGGAAGCAATGAAAATGTCCATCAACCGAGGAATGCGCAAAGTAGAAGTGGTCCACGTGCACACTGGGGAATTACTCCAATAAAAACTAAAAATTAAATTTAAAAATCCAACAAAAGTAAGGAGACATCAGCTTGTGTGGGTTTGTCCGGGCACACTCCACTCTAATTTATAACCGAGAAACACCACAGGCCGCAAGGGCTTTTCCCTAGTTACCATGGTGGGGACATAGAAAGGCTGCCACCCTCTGGCATTTACCTGCAAAAGCAGCTTTAAAGCCTTTGCTAATGGTCATTTCATAGGAACAAGTACTGCAGAACTGTAAATGAAACCTGCCCTCAAAATGTCTTGAGGGAGGTAATGGCCAAAACATTTCAAAATGTGACACATACTTTAAGAGAACACTTTGAAGAACTAAGGGGTAATCACAGGTTGAAAAATAAAAAGGACATGCCTTAAAGCTCAATTTCAACGGATTATGAGGCACAGGCGAATTCAACCACAAAGAGGTATCAGCTCACACTTGTCAGAATAACCATCAGCAAGGAAACTACAAACAATAAATGCTGAAGGTGTTGTGGAGAAATGCATACCCTCAACTTCAAGTGGGACATAACTTGAAAAGGGCCACGAATGAGAACAGAATGGAGGTGCCTTAAAAAGGTAAACATTGAGCTACCATATGATCCAGCAGGCCCACTCCTCGACCTATAATCTAAGAAGAAAGAATTGGAAAGACACAGGCAGGCAAATCTGCATGGCACAGTATTACAATAGCCAAGATATGGAAGTAACCAAAAAGTCCACCAACAGATGGGTGGACAAAGAAGAACTCCTCCATGTACGGATGGAATATTCGCTAGTGAAAAAAATGAAACAATGCCATTTGCAGCACCATACACGAGTCTAGACGTAATCACGCCACCTGTAGTCAGTGAGAAAGCAAAAGACACATATCCTATCATATCACTTTTAGGAGTTACTTAAAAATTGATACCAATGAAGATATTTCCACAGAGAAAGGAAATCACAGATTCATTAAAAAAACTTATGGTTCACCAAATAGAAAGGGATGAGGATTGGATACATTACCATATTGGGGTTAACAGAGATATACATACCATGTGAAATATATAATCACCAAAGACGTACGGAAGACCAGGAGAAGACTACTCAACATTGTGTCATAACCTACATGGGAAAAGGATGCGAGGAAGAATAGATACACGTATATGTGTGAAAGAACCACATCTTGCACACCTAGAACAAACAAACCATTGTAATCAAATTTGCTGGGATAAAAAATAAAAAGTAAATTACAATTATGAACAAGAAGTAATGAGACATAAACATAAAGTGCTTTTTTCCTGGCACATTCCATTCGAATTTACAACCTAGAACACCACTTCCATTAAGGCTCTGTTTCCCCAGTTACCAAATTTGGTAAAGGAGAAATGCTGCCACCTTGTGGCCGTTTCCTGCAAGAGCAGCTTTAAACTCACAGCTAATGGTCACTTAACATTCACAAGGACTCAGGGCTGTAAAGGACACCTGCCCTAAAAAATTGTGCTGAAGAAGGGAATGGACAAAAAAATTCAAAACAGGCAAATGTTTCAAGAAGAGAGTATGAGGAGTTAAGTTTTACTCACGCTCTTTTAAAAAAAAAGGAAAATGGATAAAAGCTCAACCTCAGGGAGTGTTAGACCCATGCAATCTAATCTACAAAAAGTTTCAACTTAGACCAGTCGACTGACCATCAGCAAAATGTCTACAAACAATAAATGCTGACGGGGTTTTCAAGAACTGTATCCCCTCTACCTGCTGGTGAGACGTAAAGGGGTAACAGCCAATAATGAGAAGAGAAAGGAGCTGTGTTTAAAAGTAAAAATGGAGGTACCATTCAATCCAGCAGGCGCACCATTGGACCTCTCACCTGAGAAGACAAGAATCGAGAAGACACAGGCCGCAAAACTGCAGTGCAGCCTTATTCACATTAGCCAAGACAGTGAAGCAATCAAAATATCCAACAAGAGGTGAATGGATAAAGAAGAAGTGGTCCATGTACACAATGGAATATTAGCCATGGAAAACAATGAACCATTGCTCTTTGAGGCACCACAAATGAGTCTGGAGATAATCACGAAACATGAGGTAACTCGGAAACCAAAGACCTGTATTCTATATCACTTATAGGCGTTATCTAATAACTGACACAAATGAATATATTTCCACAGAGAAAGACACTCACAGACTTAGAAAACAAACTATGCTCATCTAAAAGGAAAGGTGGGGGGAATGGATAAGTTAAGATTAGTGTTGCTCTATGTATACAAACACATAGTATATACATATCTCAAAAAGACCGACCATCTAGCAAGGGAGGTCTGTGGAACACTCTGTAACATTTAACATGGGAAGAGGATCTGTACTTGAATAGACATATATAATGTACAAATGAACCAGATTGTGTACACCTAGGAGAGACAATATTCGAAGCTTTACCCCAATTAAAAAAAAATTTAAAACCAAGAAGAAATAATGAGACATAAACTTATGGGGGTGTCTCCAGGCACATTCCAATTTAATTTACAACCTAGGAACACGACTTCCAGAAAGGCTCTGCTGCCCTAGTACCCAGATTTGGGAGTGGAGAAATGCTGCCTGCTTGAGGCCACTTCCCACAACAGCAGCTTTAAACCCATTGCTAAGGGTCACTAAATATTCACCAAACTTGCAGTTCGGGAAATGACACCTGCTCTCTAAAAAAATTCTGAGGTGGAAAATCGACCAAAAATTTCAAAATAGGGCAACCTTCCAAGAAGATAGTTTCAAGAGATATATTGTACTCCCAACTGTTTCCTTTTTTTTAACAGAAAAGAAAACGGTGGAGAAACATGATGAGTTTTACGAATTTTCAAAGACATGCAAACCCAAATTACAAAACCCTATCAGCACACAGCAGCCAGTAGGGCCATTAGCATAAAGGCAGGAAACAATAAATGCTAAATCGATTGTGGAGAAATGCATACCCTCGATTCTAAGGGGGACGTGGTAAGAGCCACTAATGAAAACACAAAGAAGGTGCTTTGAAAAGGGAAACACGGTGCTACCAGTCAATCAATCACACCCACTGCTGGGCCTATCAACTGAGAAAATGAGAATCAAAAAGTCACAGGCTGGCAATCCTGTACTCCAACAATATTTACCATAGCCAACACTTGGAAGCAATGAAAATGTCCATCAACCGAGGAATGCGCAAAGTAGAAGTGGTCCACGTGCACACTGGGGAATTACTCCAATAAAAACTAAAAATTAAATTTAAAAATCCAACAAAAGTAAGGAGACATCAGCTTGTGTGGGTTTGTCCGGGCACACTCCACTCTAATTTATAACCGAGAAACACCACAGGCCGCAAGGGCTTTTCCCTAGTTACCATGGTGGGGACATAGAAAGGCTGCCGCCCTCTGGCATTTACCTGCAAAAGCAGCTTTAAAGCCTGTGCTAATGGTCATTTCATAGGAACAAGTACTGCAGAAATGTAAATGAAACCTGCCCTCAAAATGTCTTGAGGGAGGTAATGGCCAAAACATTTCAAAATGTGACATATACTTTAAGAGAACACTTTGAAGAACTAAGGGGTAATCACAGGTTGAAAAATAAAAAGGACATGCCTTAAAGCTCAATTTCAACGGATTATGAGGCACAGGCGAATTCAACCACAAAGAGGTATCAGCTCACACTTGTCAGAATAACCATCAGCAAGGAAACTACAAACAATAAATGCTGAAGGTGTTGTGGAGAAATGCATACCCTCAACTTCAAGTGGGACGAACTTGAAAAGGGCCACGAATGAGAACAGAATGGAGGTGCCTTAAAAAGTATGATCCAGCAGGCCCACTCCTCGACCTATAATCTAAGAAGAAAGAATTGGAAAGACACAGGCAGGCAAATCTGCATGGCACAGTATTACAATAGCCAAGATATGGAAGTAACCAAAAACTCCACCAACAGATGGGTGGACAAAGAAGTACTCCTCCATGTACAGATGGAATATTTGCTAGTGAAAAAAATGAAACAATGCCATTTGCAGCACCATACATGAGTCTAGACGTAATCACGCCACCTGTAGTCAGTGAGAAAGCAAAAGACACATATCCTATCATATCACTTTTAGGAGTTACTTAAAAATTGATACCAATGAAGATATTTCCACAGAGAAAGGAAATCACAGATTCATTAAAAAAACTTATGGTTCACCAAATAGAAAGGGATGAGGATTGGATACATTACCATATTGGGGTTAACAGAGATATACATACCATGTGAAATATATAATCACCAAAGACGTACGGAAGACCAGGAGAAGACTACTCAACATTGTGTCATAACCTACATGGGAAAAGGATGCGAGGAAGAATAGATACACGTATATGTGTGAAAGAACCACATCTTGCACACCTAGAACAAACAAAGCATTGTAATCAAATTTGCTGATATAAAAAATAAAAAGTAAATTACAATTATGAACAAGAAGTAATGAGACATAAACATAAAGTGCTTTTTTCCTGGCACATTCCATTCGAATTTACAACCTAGAACACCACTTCCTTTAAGGCTCTGTTTCCCCAGTTACCAAATTTGGTAAAGGAGAAATGCTGCCACCTTGTGGCCGTTTCCTGCAAGAGCAGCTTTAAACTCACAGCTAATGGTCACTTAACATTCACAAGGACTCAGGGCTGTAAAGGACACCTGCCCTAAAAAATTGTGCTGAAGTAGGGAATGGACAAAAAAATTCAAAACAGGCATATGTTTCAAGAAGAGAGTATGAGGAGTTAAGTTTTACTCACGCTCTTTTAAAAAAAAGGAAAATGGATAAAAGCTCAACCTCAGGGAGTGTTAGACCCATGCAATCTAATCTACAAAAAGGTTCAACTTAGACCAGTCGACTGACCATCAGCAAAATGTCTACAAACAATAAATGCTGACGGGGTTTTCAAGAACTGTATCCCCTCTACCTGCTGGTGAGACGTAAAGGGGTAACAGCCAATAATGAGAAGAGAAAGGAGCTGTGTTTAAAAGTAAAAATGGAGGTACCATTCAATCCAGCAGCCGCACCATTGGACCTCTCACCTGAGAAGACAAGAATCGAGAAGACACAGGCCGCAAAAGCTGCAGTGCAGCCTTATTCACAATAGCCAAGACAGTGAAGCAATCAAAATATCCAACAAGAGGTGAATGGATAAAGAAGAAGTGGTCCATGTACACAATGGAATATTAGCCATGGAAAACAATGAACCATTGCTCTTTGAGGCACCACAAATGGGTCTGGAGATAATCACGAAACATGAGGTAGCTCGGAAACCAAAGACCTGTATTCTATGATATCACTTATAGGCGTTATCTAATAACTGACACAAATGAATATATTTCCACAGAGAAAGACACTCACAGACTTGAAAACAAACTATGCTCATCTAAAAGGAAAGGTGGGGGGAATGGATAAGTTAAGATTAGTGTTGCTCTATGTATACAAACACATAGTATATACATATCTCAAAAAGACCGACCATGGAGCAAGGGAGGTCTGTGGAACCCTCTGTAACATTTTACATGGGAAGAGGATCTGTACTTGAATAGACATATATAATGTACAAATGAACCAGATTGTGTACACCTAGGACAGACAATATTCGAAGCTTTACCACAATTAAAAAAAAATTTAAAACGAAGAAGAAATAATGAGACATAAACTTATGGGGGTTTCTCCAGGCACATTCCAATTTAATTTACAACCTAGGAACACGACTTCCAGAAAGGCTCTGCTGCCCTAGTACCCAGATTTGGGAGTGGAGAAATGCTGCCTGCTTGAGGCCACTTCCCACAACAGCAGCTTTAAACCCATTGCTAAGGGTCACTAAATATTCACCAAACTTGCAGTTCGGGAAATGACACCTGCTCTCTAAAAAAATTCTGAGGTGGAAAATCGACCAAAAATTTCAAAATAGGGCAACCTTCCAAGAAGACAATTTCAAGAAATATATTGTACTCCCAACTGTTTCCTTTTTTTTAACAGAAAAGAAAACGGTGGAGAAACATGATGAGTTTTACGAATTTTCAAAGACATGCAAACCCAAATTACAAAACCCTATCAGCACACAGCAGCCAGTAGGGCCATTAGCATAAAGGCAGCAAACAATAAATGCTAAATCGATTGTGGAGAAATGCATACCCTCGATTCTAAGGGGGACGTGGTAAGAGCCACTAATGAAAACACAAAGAAGGTGCTTTGAAAAGGGAAACACGGTGCTACCAGTCAATCAGTCACACCCACTGCTGGGCCTATCAACTGAGAAAATGAGAATCAAAAAGTCACAGGCTGGCAATCCTGCACTCCAACAATATTTACCATAGCCAACACTTGGAAGCAATGAAAATGTCCATCAACCGAGGAATGCGCAAAGTAGAAGTGGTCCACGTGCACACTGGGGAATTACTCCAATAAAAACTAAAAATTAAATTTAAAAATCCAACAAAAGTAAGGAGACATCAGCTTGTGTGGGTTTGTCCGGGCACACTCCACTCTAATTTATAACCGAGAAACACCACAGGCCGCAAGGGCTTTTCCCTAGTTACCATGGTGGGGACATAGAAAGGCTGCCACCCTCTGGCATTTACCTGCAAAAGCAGCTTTAAAGCCTTTGCTAATGGTCATTTCATAGGAACAAGTACTGCAGAACTGTAAATGAAACCTGCCCTCAAAATGTCTTGAGGGAGGTAATGGCCAAAACATTTCAAAATGTGACACATACTTTAAGAGAACACTTTGAAGAACTAAGGGGTAATCACAGGTTGAAAAATAAAAAGGACATGCCTTAAAGCTCAATTTCAACGGATTATGAGGCACAGGCGAATTCAACCACAAAGAGGTATCAGCTCACACTTGTCAGAATAACCATCAGCAAGGAAACTACAAACAATAAATGCTGAAGGTGTTGTGGAGAAATGCATACCCTCAACTTCAAGTGGGACATAACTTGAAAAGGGCCACGAATGAGAACAGAATGGAGGTGCCTTAAAAAGGTAAACATTGAGCTACCATATGATCCAGCAGGCCCACTCCTCGACCTATAATCTAAGAAGAAAGAATTGGAAAGACACAGGCAGGCAAATCTGCATGGCACAGTATTACAATAGCCAAGATATGGAAGTAACCAAAAAGTCCACCAACAGATGGGTGGACAAAGAAGAACTCCTCCATGTACGGATGGAATATTCGCTAGTGAAAAAAATGAAACAATGCCATTTGCAGCACCATACACGAGTCTAGACGTAATCACGCCACCTGTAGTCAGTGAGAAAGCAAAAGACACATATCCTATCATATCACTTTTAGGAGTTACTTAAAAATTGATACCAATGAAGATATTTCCACAGAGAAAGGAAATCACAGATTCATTAAAAAAACTTATGGTTCACCAAATAGAAAGGGATGAGGATTGGATACATTACCATATTGGGGTTAACAGAGATATACATACCATGTGAAATATATAATCACCAAAGACGTACGGAAGACCAGGAGAAGACTACTCAACATTGTGTCATAACCTACATGGGAAAAGGATGCGAGGAAGAATAGATACACGTATATGTGTGAAAGAACCACATCTTGCACACCTAGAACAAACAAACCATTGTAATCAAATTTGCTGGGATAAAAAATAAAAAGTAAATTACAATTATGAACAAGAAGTAATGAGACATAAACATAAAGTGCTTTTTTCCTGGCACATTCCATTCGAATTTACAACCTAGAACACCACTTCCATTAAGGCTCTGTTTCCCCAGTTACCAAATTTGGTAAAGGAGAAATGCTGCCACCTTGTGGCCGTTTCCTGCAAGAGCAGCTTTAAACTCACAGCTAATGGTCACTTAACATTCACAAGGACTCAGGGCTGTAAAGGACACCTGCCCTAAAAAATTGTGCTGAAGAAGGGAATGGACAAAAAAATTCAAAACAGGCAAATGTTTCAAGAAGAGAGTATGAGGAGTTAAGTTTTACTCACGCTCTTTTAAAAAAAAAGGAAAATGGATAAAAGCTCAACCTCAGGGAGTGTTAGACCCATGCAATCTAATCTACAAAAAGTTTCAACTTAGACCAGTCGACTGACCATCAGCAAAATGTCTACAAACAATAAATGCTGACGGGGTTTTCAAGAACTGTATCCCCTCTACCTGCTGGTGAGACGTAAAGGGGTAACAGCCAATAATGAGAAGAGAAAGGAGCTGTGTTTAAAAGTAAAAATGGAGGTACCATTCAATCCAGCAGGCGCACCATTGGACCTCTCACCTGAGAAGACAAGAATCGAGAAGACACAGGCCGCAAAACTGCAGTGCAGCCTTATTCACATTAGCCAAGACAGTGAAGCAATCAAAATATCCAACAAGAGGTGAATGGATAAAGAAGAAGTGGTCCATGTACACAATGGAATATTAGCCATGGAAAACAATGAACCATTGCTCTTTGAGGCACCACAAATGAGTCTGGAGATAATCACGAAACATGAGGTAACTCGGAAACCAAAGACCTGTATTCTATATCACTTATAGGCGTTATCTAATAACTGACACAAATGAATATATTTCCACAGAGAAAGACACTCACAGACTTAGAAAACAAACTATGCTCATCTAAAAGGAAAGGTGGGGGGAATGGATAAGTTAAGATTAGTGTTGCTCTATGTATACAAACACATAGTATATACATATCTCAAAAAGACCGACCATCTAGCAAGGGAGGTCTGTGGAACACTCTGTAACATTTAACATGGGAAGAGGATCTGTACTTGAATAGACATATATAATGTACAAATGAACCAGATTGTGTACACCTAGGAGAGACAATATTCGAAGCTTTACCCCAATTAAAAAAAAATTTAAAACCAAGAAGAAATAATGAGACATAAACTTATGGGGGTGTCTCCAGGCACATTCCAATTTAATTTACAACCTAGGAACACGACTTCCAGAAAGGCTCTGCTGCCCTAGTACCCAGATTTGGGAGTGGAGAAATGCTGCCTGCTTGAGGCCACTTCCCACAACAGCAGCTTTAAACCCATTGCTAAGGGTCACTAAATATTCACCAAACTTGCAGTTCGGGAAATGACACCTGCTCTCTAAAAAAATTCTGAGGTGGAAAATCGACCAAAAATTTCAAAATAGGGCAACCTTCCAAGAAGATAGTTTCAAGAGATATATTGTACTCCCAACTGTTTCCTTTTTTTTAACAGAAAAGAAAACGGTGGAGAAACATGATGAGTTTTACGAATTTTCAAAGACATGCAAACCCAAATTACAAAACCCTATCAGCACACAGCAGCCAGTAGGGCCATTAGCATAAAGGCAGGAAACAATAAATGCTAAATCGATTGTGGAGAAATGCATACCCTCGATTCTAAGGGGGACGTGGTAAGAGCCACTAATGAAAACACAAAGAAGGTGCTTTGAAAAGGGAAACACGGTGCTACCAGTCAATCAATCACACCCACTGCTGGGCCTATCAACTGAGAAAATGAGAATCAAAAAGTCACAGGCTGGCAATCCTGTACTCCAACAATATTTACCATAGCCAACACTTGGAAGCAATGAAAATGTCCATCAACCGAGGAATGCGCAAAGTAGAAGTGGTCCACGTGCACACTGGGGAATTACTCCAATAAAAACTAAAAATTAAATTTAAAAATCCAACAAAAGTAAGGAGACATCAGCTTGTGTGGGTTTGTCCGGGCACACTCCACTCTAATTTATAACCGAGAAACACCACAGGCCGCAAGGGCTTTTCCCTAGTTACCATGGTGGGGACATAGAAAGGCTGCCGCCCTCTGGCATTTACCTGCAAAAGCAGCTTTAAAGCCTGTGCTAATGGTCATTTCATAGGAACAAGTACTGCAGAAATGTAAATGAAACCTGCCCTCAAAATGTCTTGAGGGAGGTAATGGCCAAAACATTTCAAAATGTGACATATACTTTAAGAGAACACTTTGAAGAACTAAGGGGTAATCACAGGTTGAAAAATAAAAAGGACATGCCTTAAAGCTCAATTTCAACGGATTATGAGGCACAGGCGAATTCAACCACAAAGAGGTATCAGCTCACACTTGTCAGAATAACCATCAGCAAGGAAACTACAAACAATAAATGCTGAAGGTGTTGTGGAGAAATGCATACCCTCAACTTCAAGTGGGACATAACTTGAAAAGGGCCACGAATGAGAACAGAATGGAGGTGCCTTAAAAAGGTAAACATTGAGCTACCATATGATCCAGCAGGCCCACTCCTCGACCTATAATCTAAGAAGAAAGAATTGGAAAGACACAGGCAGGCAAATCTGCATGGCACAGTATTACAATAGCCAAGATATGGAAGTAACCAAAAAGTCCACCAACAGATGGGTGGACAAAGAAGAACTCCTCCATGTACGGATGGAATATTCGCTAGTGAAAAAAATGAAACAATGCCATTTGCAGCACCATACACGAGTCTAGACGTAATCACGCCACCTGTAGTCAGTGAGAAAGCAAAAGACACATATCCTATCATATCACTTTTAGGAGTTACTTAAAAATTGATACCAATGAAGATATTTCCACAGAGAAAGGAAATCACAGATTCATTAAAAAAACTTATGGTTCACCAAATAGAAAGGGATGAGGATTGGATACATTACCATATTGGGGTTAACAGAGATATACATACCATGTGAAATATATAATCACCAAAGACGTACGGAAGACCAGGAGAAGACTACTCAACATTGTGTCATAACCTACATGGGAAAAGGATGCGAGGAAGAATAGATACACGTATATGTGTGAAAGAACCACATCTTGCACACCTAGAACAAACAAACCATTGTAATCAAATTTGCTGGGATAAAAAATAAAAAGTAAATTACAATTATGAACAAGAAGTAATGAGACATAAACATAAAGTGCTTTTTTCCTGGCACATTCCATTCGAATTTACAACCTAGAACACCACTTCCATTAAGGCTCTGTTTCCCCAGTTACCAAATTTGGTAAAGGAGAAATGCTGCCACCTTGTGGCCGTTTCCTGCAAGAGCAGCTTTAAACTCACAGCTAATGGTCACTTAACATTCACAAGGACTCAGGGCTGTAAAGGACACCTGCCCTAAAAAATTGTGCTGAAGAAGGGAATGGACAAAAAAATTCAAAACAGGCAAATGTTTCAAGAAGAGAGTATGAGGAGTTAAGTTTTACTCACGCTCTTTTAAAAAAAAAGGAAAATGGATAAAAGCTCAACCTCAGGGAGTGTTAGACCCATGCAATCTAATCTACAAAAAGTTTCAACTTAGACCAGTCGACTGACCATCAGCAAAATGTCTACAAACAATAAATGCTGACGGGGTTTTCAAGAACTGTATCCCCTCTACCTGCTGGTGAGACGTAAAGGGGTAACAGCCAATAATGAGAAGAGAAAGGAGCTGTGTTTAAAAGTAAAAATGGAGGTACCATTCAATCCAGCAGGCGCACCATTGGACCTCTCACCTGAGAAGACAAGAATCGAGAAGACACAGGCCGCAAAACTGCAGTGCAGCCTTATTCACATTAGCCAAGACAGTGAAGCAATCAAAATATCCAACAAGAGGTGAATGGATAAAGAAGAAGTGGTCCATGTACACAATGGAATATTAGCCATGGAAAACAATGAACCATTGCTCTTTGAGGCACCACAAATGAGTCTGGAGATAATCACGAAACATGAGGTAACTCGGAAACCAAAGACCTGTATTCTATATCACTTATAGGCGTTATCTAATAACTGACACAAATGAATATATTTCCACAGAGAAAGACACTCACAGACTTAGAAAACAAACTATGCTCATCTAAAAGGAAAGGTGGGGGGAATGGATAAGTTAAGATTAGTGTTGCTCTATGTATACAAACACATAGTATATACATATCTCAAAAAGACCGACCATCTAGCAAGGGAGGTCTGTGGAACACTCTGTAACATTTAACATGGGAAGAGGATCTGTACTTGAATAGACATATATAATGTACAAATGAACCAGATTGTGTACACCTAGGAGAGACAATATTCGAAGCTTTACCCCAATTAAAAAAAAATTTAAAACCAAGAAGAAATAATGAGACATAAACTTATGGGGGTGTCTCCAGGCACATTCCAATTTAATTTACAACCTAGGAACACGACTTCCAGAAAGGCTCTGCTGCCCTAGTACCCAGATTTGGGAGTGGAGAAATGCTGCCTGCTTGAGGCCACTTCCCACAACAGCAGCTTTAAACCCATTGCTAAGGGTCACTAAATATTCACCAAACTTGCAGTTCGGGAAATGACACCTGCTCTCTAAAAAAATTCTGAGGTGGAAAATCGACCAAAAATTTCAAAATAGGGCAACCTTCCAAGAAGATAGTTTCAAGAGATATATTGTACTCCCAACTGTTTCCTTTTTTTTAACAGAAAAGAAAACGGTGGAGAAACATGATGAGTTTTACGAATTTTCAAAGACATGCAAACCCAAATTACAAAACCCTATCAGCACACAGCAGCCAGTAGGGCCATTAGCATAAAGGCAGGAAACAATAAATGCTAAATCGATTGTGGAGAAATGCATACCCTCGATTCTAAGGGGGACGTGGTAAGAGCCACTAATGAAAACACAAAGAAGGTGCTTTGAAAAGGGAAACACGGTGCTACCAGTCAATCAATCACACCCACTGCTGGGCCTATCAACTGAGAAAATGAGAATCAAAAAGTCACAGGCTGGCAATCCTGTACTCCAACAATATTTACCATAGCCAACACTTGGAAGCAATGAAAATGTCCATCAACCGAGGAATGCGCAAAGTAGAAGTGGTCCACGTGCACACTGGGGAATTACTCCAATAAAAACTAAAAATTAAATTTAAAAATCCAACAAAAGTAAGGAGACATCAGCTTGTGTGGGTTTGTCCGGGCACACTCCACTCTAATTTATAACCGAGAAACACCACAGGCCGCAAGGGCTTTTCCCTAGTTACCATGGTGGGGACATAGAAAGGCTGCCGCCCTCTGGCATTTACCTGCAAAAGCAGCTTTAAAGCCTGTGCTAATGGTCATTTCATAGGAACAAGTACTGCAGAAATGTAAATGAAACCTGCCCTCAAAATGTCTTGAGGGAGGTAATGGCCAAAACATTTCAAAATGTGACATATACTTTAAGAGAACACTTTGAAGAACTAAGGGGTAATCACAGGTTGAAAAATAAAAAGGACATGCCTTAAAGCTCAATTTCAACGGATTATGAGGCACAGGCGAATTCAACCACAAAGAGGTATCAGCTCACACTTGTCAGAATAACCATCAGCAAGGAAACTACAAACAATAAATGCTGAAGGTGTTGTGGAGAAATGCATACCCTCAACTTCAAGTGGGACGAACTTGAAAAGGGCCACGAATGAGAACAGAATGGAGGTGCCTTAAAAAGTATGATCCAGCAGGCCCACTCCTCGACCTATAATCTAAGAAGAAAGAATTGGAAAGACACAGGCAGGCAAATCTGCATGGCACAGTATTACAATAGCCAAGATATGGAAGTAACCAAAAACTCCACCAACAGATGGGTGGACAAAGAAGTACTCCTCCATGTACAGATGGAATATTTGCTAGTGAAAAAAATGAAACAATGCCATTTGCAGCACCATACATGAGTCTAGACGTAATCACGCCACCTGTAGTCAGTGAGAAAGCAAAAGACACATATCCTATCATATCACTTTTAGGAGTTACTTAAAAATTGATACCAATGAAGATATTTCCACAGAGAAAGGAAATCACAGATTCATTAAAAAAACTTATGGTTCACCAAATAGAAAGGGATGAGGATTGGATACATTACCATATTGGGGTTAACAGAGATATACATACCATGTGAAATATATAATCACCAAAGACGTACGGAAGACCAGGAGAAGACTACTCAACATTGTGTCATAACCTACATGGGAAAAGGATGCGAGGAAGAATAGATACACGTATATGTGTGAAAGAACCACATCTTGCACACCTAGAACAAACAAAGCATTGTAATCAAATTTGCTGATATAAAAAATAAAAAGTAAATTACAATTATGAACAAGAAGTAATGAGACATAAACATAAAGTGCTTTTTTCCTGGCACATTCCATTCGAATTTACAACCTAGAACACCACTTCCTTTAAGGCTCTGTTTCCCCAGTTACCAAATTTGGTAAAGGAGAAATGCTGCCACCTTGTGGCCGTTTCCTGCAAGAGCAGCTTTAAACTCACAGCTAATGGTCACTTAACATTCACAAGGACTCAGGGCTGTAAAGGACACCTGCCCTAAAAAATTGTGCTGAAGTAGGGAATGGACAAAAAAATTCAAAACAGGCATATGTTTCAAGAAGAGAGTATGAGGAGTTAAGTTTTACTCACGCTCTTTTAAAAAAAAGGAAAATGGATAAAAGCTCAACCTCAGGGAGTGTTAGACCCATGCAATCTAATCTACAAAAAGGTTCAACTTAGACCAGTCGACTGACCATCAGCAAAATGTCTACAAACAATAAATGCTGACGGGGTTTTCAAGAACTGTATCCCCTCTACCTGCTGGTGAGACGTAAAGGGGTAACAGCCAATAATGAGAAGAGAAAGGAGCTGTGTTTAAAAGTAAAAATGGAGGTACCATTCAATCCAGCAGCCGCACCATTGGACCTCTCACCTGAGAAGACAAGAATCGAGAAGACACAGGCCGCAAAAGCTGCAGTGCAGCCTTATTCACAATAGCCAAGACAGTGAAGCAATCAAAATATCCAACAAGAGGTGAATGGATAAAGAAGAAGTGGTCCATGTACACAATGGAATATTAGCCATGGAAAACAATGAACCATTGCTCTTTGAGGCACCACAAATGGGTCTGGAGATAATCACGAAACATGAGGTAGCTCGGAAACCAAAGACCTGTATTCTATGATATCACTTATAGGCGTTATCTAATAACTGACACAAATGAATATATTTCCACAGAGAAAGACACTCACAGACTTGAAAACAAACTATGCTCATCTAAAAGGAAAGGTGGGGGGAATGGATAAGTTAAGATTAGTGTTGCTCTATGTATACAAACACATAGTATATACATATCTCAAAAAGACCGACCATGGAGCAAGGGAGGTCTGTGGAACCCTCTGTAACATTTTACATGGGAAGAGGATCTGTACTTGAATAGACATATATAATGTACAAATGAACCAGATTGTGTACACCTAGGACAGACAATATTCGAAGCTTTACCACAATTAAAAAAAAATTTAAAACGAAGAAGAAATAATGAGACATAAACTTATGGGGGTTTCTCCAGGCACATTCCAATTTAATTTACAACCTAGGAACACGACTTCCAGAAAGGCTCTGCTGCCCTAGTACCCAGATTTGGGAGTGGAGAAATGCTGCCTGCTTGAGGCCACTTCCCACAACAGCAGCTTTAAACCCATTGCTAAGGGTCACTAAATATTCACCAAACTTGCAGTTCGGGAAATGACACCTGCTCTCTAAAAAAATTCTGAGGTGGAAAATCGACCAAAAATTTCAAAATAGGGCAACCTTCCAAGAAGACAATTTCAAGAAATATATTGTACTCCCAACTGTTTCCTTTTTTTTAACAGAAAAGAAAACGGTGGAGAAACATGATGAGTTTTACGAATTTTCAAAGACATGCAAACCCAAATTACAAAACCCTATCAGCACACAGCAGCCAGTAGGGCCATTAGCATAAAGGCAGCAAACAATAAATGCTAAATCGATTGTGGAGAAATGCATACCCTCGATTCTAAGGGGGACGTGGTAAGAGCCACTAATGAAAACACAAAGAAGGTGCTTTGAAAAGGGAAACACGGTGCTACCAGTCAATCAGTCACACCCACTGCTGGGCCTATCAACTGAGAAAATGAGAATCAAAAAGTCACAGGCTGGCAATCCTGCACTCCAACAATATTTACCATAGCCAACACTTGGAAGCAATGAAAATGTCCATCAACCGAGGAATGCGCAAAGTAGAAGTGGTCCACGTGCACACTGGGGAATTACTCCAATAAAAACTAAAAATTAAATTTAAAAATCCAACAAAAGTAAGGAGACATCAGCTTGTGTGGGTTTGTCCGGGCACACTCCACTCTAATTTATAACCGAGAAACACCACAGGCCGCAAGGGCTTTTCCCTAGTTACCATGGTGGGGACATAGAAAGGCTGCCACCCTCTGGCATTTACCTGCAAAAGCAGCTTTAAAGCCTTTGCTAATGGTCATTTCATAGGAACAAGTACTGCAGAACTGTAAATGAAACCTGCCCTCAAAATGTCTTGAGGGAGGTAATGGCCAAAACATTTCAAAATGTGACACATACTTTAAGAGAACACTTTGAAGAACTAAGGGGTAATCACAGGTTGAAAAATAAAAAGGACATGCCTTAAAGCTCAATTTCAACGGATTATGAGGCACAGGCGAATTCAACCACAAAGAGGTATCAGCTCACACTTGTCAGAATAACCATCAGCAAGGAAACTACAAACAATAAATGCTGAAGGTGTTGTGGAGAAATGCATACCCTCAACTTCAAGTGGGACATAACTTGAAAAGGGCCACGAATGAGAACAGAATGGAGGTGACTTAAAAAGGTAAACATTGAGCTACCATATGATCCAGCAGGCCCACTCCTCGACCTATAATCTAAGAAGAAAGAATTGGAAAGACACAGGCAGGCAAATCTGCATGGCACAGTATTACAATAGCCAAGATATGGAAGTAACCAAAAAGTCCACCAACAGATGGGTGGACAAAGAAGAACTCCTCCATGTACGGATGGAATATTCGCTAGTGAAAAAAATGAAACAATGCCATTTGCAGCACCATACACGAGTCTAGACGTAATCACGCCACCTGTAGTCAGTGAGAAAGCAAAAGACACATATCCTATCATATCACTTTTAGGAGTTACTTAAAAATTGATACCAATGAAGATATTTCCACAGAGAAAGGAAATCACAGATTCATTAAAAAAAGTTATGGTTCACCAAATAGAAAGGGATGAGGATTGGATACATTACCATATTGGGGTTAACAGAGATATACATACCATGTGAAATATATAATCACCAAAGACGTACGGAAGACCAGGAGAAGACTACTCAACATTGTGTCATAACCTACATGGGAAAAGGATGCAAGGAAGAATAGATACACGTATATGTGTGAAAGAACCACATCTTGCACACCTAGAACAAACAAAGCATTGTAATCAAATTTGCTGGGATAAAAAATAAAAAGTAAATTACAATTATGAACAAGAAGTAATGAGACATAAACATAAAGTGCTTTTTTCCTGGCACATTCCATTCGAATTTACAACCTAGAACACCACTTCCATTAAGGCTCTGTTTCCCCAGTTACCAAATTTGGTAAAGGAGAAATGCTGCCACCTTGTGGCCGTTTCCTGCAAGAGCAGCTTTAAACTCACAGCTAATGGTCACTTAACATTCACAAGGACTCAGGGCTGTAAAGGACACCTGCCCTAAAAAATTGTGCTGAAGTAGGGAATGGACAAAAAAATTCAAAACAGGCAAATGTTTCAAGAAGAGAGTATGAGGAGTTAAGTTTTACTCACGCTCTTTTTAAAAAAAAGGAAAATGGATAAAAGCTCAACCTCAGGGAGTGTTAGACCCATGCAATCTAATCTACAAAAAGGTTCAACTTAGACCAGTCGACTGACCATCAGCAAAATGTCTACAAACAATAAATGCTGACGGGGTTTTCAAGAACTGTATCCCCTCTACCTGCTGGTGAGACGTAAAGGGGTAACAGCCAATAATGAGAAGAGAAAGGAGCTGTGTTTAAAAGTAAAAATGGAGGTACCATTCAATCCAGCAGCCGCACCATTGGACCTCTCACCTGAGAAGACAAGAATCGAGAAGACACAGGCCGCAAAAGCTGCAGTGCAGCCTTATTCACAATAGCCAAGACAGTGAAGCAATCAAAATATCCAACAAGAGGTGAATGGATAAAGAAGAAGTGGTCCATGTACACAATGGAATATTAGCCATGGAAAACAATGAACCATTGCTCTTTGAGGCACCACAAATGGGTCTGGAGATAATCACGAAACATGAGGTAGCTCGGAAACCAAAGACCTGTATTCTATGATATCACTTATAGGCGTTATCTAATAACTGACACAAATGAATATATTTCCACAGAGAAAGACACTCACAGACTTGAAAACAAACTATGCTCATCTAAAAGGAAAGGTGGGGGGAATGGATAAGTTAAGATTAGTGTTGCTCTATGTATACAAACACATAGTATATACATATCTCAAAAAGACCGACCATGGAGCAAGGGAGGTCTGTGGAACCCTCTGTAACATTTTACATGGGAAGAGGATCTGTACTTGAATAGACATATATAATGTACAAATGAACCAGATTGTGTACACCTAGGACAGACAATATTCGAAGCTTTACCACAATTAAAAAAAAATTTAAAACGAAGAAGAAATAATGAGACATAAACTTATGGGGGTTTCTCCAGGCACATTCCAATTTAATTTACAACCTAGGAACACGACTTCCAGAAAGGCTCTGCTGCCCTAGTACCCAGATTTGGGAGTGGAGAAATGCTGCCTGCTTGAGGCCACTTCCCACAACAGCAGCTTTAAACCCATTGCTAAGGGTCACTAAATATTCACCAAACTTGCAGTTCGGGAAATGACACCTGCTCTCTAAAAAAATTCTGAGTTGGAAAATCGACCAAAAATTTGAAAATAGGGCAACCTTCCAAGAAGACAATTTCAAGAAATATATTGTACTCCCAACTGTTTCCTTTTTTTTAACAGAAAAGAAAACGGTGGAGAAACATGATGAGTTTTACGAATTTTCAAAGACATGCAAACCCAAATTACAAAACCCTATCAGCACACAGCAGCCAGTAGGGCCATTAGCATAAAGGCAGCAAACAATAAATGCTAAATCGATTGTGGAGAAATGCATACCCTCGATTCTAAGGGGGACGTGGTAAGAGCCACTAATGAAAACACAAAGAAGGTGCTTTGAAAAGGGAAACACGGTGCTACCAGTCAATCAGTCACACCCACTGCTGGGCCTATCAACTGAGAAAATGAGAATCAAAAACTCACAGGCTGGCAATCCTGCACTCCAACAATATTTACCATAGCCAACACTTGGAAGCAATGAAAATGTCCATCAACCGAGGAATGCGCAAAGTAGAAGTGGTCCACGTGCACACTGGGGAATTACTCCAATAAAAACTAAAAATTAAATTTAAAAATCCAACAAAAGTAAGGAGACATCAGCTTGTGTGTGTTTGTCCGGGCACACTCCACTCTAATTTATAACCGAGAAACACCACAGGCCGCAAGGGCTTTTCCCTAGTTACCATGGTGGGGACATAGAAAGGCTGCCGCCCTCTGGCATTTACCTGCAAAAGCAGCTTTAAAGCCTTTGCTAATGGTCATTTCATAGGAACAAGTACTGCAGAACTGTAAATGAAACCTGCCCTCAAAATGTCTTGAGGGAGGTAATGGCCAAAACATTTCAAAATGTGACACATACTTTAAGAGAACACTTTGAAGAACTAAGGGGTAATCACAGGTTGAAAAATAAAAAGGACATGCCTTAAAGCTCAATTTCAACGGATTATGAGGCACAGGCGAATTCAACCACAAAGAGGTATCAGCTCACACTTGTCAGAATAACCATCAGCAAGAAAACTACAAACAATAAATGCTGAAGGTGTTGTGGAGAAATGCATACCCTCAACTTCAAGTGGGACATAACTTGAAAAGGGCCAAGAATGAGAACAGAATGGAGGTGCCTTAAAAAGGTAAACATTGAGCTACCATATGATCCAGCAGGCCCACTCCTCGACCTATAATCTAAGAAGAAAGAATTGGAAAGACACAGGCAGGCAAATCTGCATGGCACAGTATTACAATAGCCAAGATATGGAAGTAACCAAAAAGTCCACCAACAGATGGGTGGACAAAGAAGAACTCCTCCATGTACGGATGGAATATTCGCTAGTGAAAAAAATGAAACAATGCCATTTGCAGCACCATACACGAGTCTAGACGTAATCACGCCACCTGTAGTCAGTGAGAAAGCAAAAGACACATATCCTATCATATCACTTTTAGGAGTTACTTAAAAATTGATACCAATGAAGATATTTCCACAGAGAAAGGCAATCACAGATTCATTAAAAAAACTTATGGTTCACCAAATAGAAAGGGATGAGGATTGGATACATTACCATATTGGGGTTAACAGAGATATACATACCATGTGAAATATATAATCACCAAAGACGTACGGAAGACCAGGAGAAGACTACTCAACATTGTGTCATAACCTACATGGGAAAAGGATGCGAGGAAGAATAGATACACGTATATGTGTGAAAGAACCACATCTTGCACACCTAGAACAAACAAAGCATTGTAATCAAATTTGCTGGGATAAAAAATAAAAAGTAAATTACAATTATGAACAAGAAGTAATGAGACATAAACATAAAGTGCTTTTTTCCTGGCACATTCCATTCGAATTTACAACCTAGAACACCACTTCCATTAAGGCTCTGTTTCCCCAGTTACCAAATTTGGTAAAGGAGAAATGCTGCCACCTTGTGGCCGTTTCCTGCAAGAGCAGCTTTAAACTCACAGCTAATGGTCACTTAACATTCACAAGGACTCAGGGCTGTAAAGGACACCTGCCCTAAAAAATTGTGCTGAAGAAGGGAATGGACAAAAAAATTCAAAACAGGCAAATGTTTCAAGAAGAGAGTATGAGGAGTTAAGTTTTACTCACGCTCTTTTAAAAAAAAAGGAAAATGGATAAAAGCTCAACCTCAGGGAGTGTTAGACCCATGCAATCTAATCTACAAAAAGTTTCAACTTAGACCAGTCGACTGACCATCAGCAAAATGTCTACAAACAATAAATGCTGACGGGGTTTTCAAGAACTGTATCCCCTCTACCTGCTGGTGAGACGTAAAGGGGTAACAGCCAATAATGAGAAGAGAAAGGAGCTGTGTTTAAAAGTAAAAATGGAGGTACCATTCAATCCAGCAGGCGCACCATTGGACCTCTCACCTGAGAAGACAAGAATCGAGAAGACACAGGCCGCAAAACTGCAGTGCAGCCTTATTCACATTAGCCAAGACAGTGAAGCAATCAAAATATCCAACAAGAGGTGAATGGATAAAGAAGAAGTGGTCCATGTACACAATGGAATATTAGCCATGGAAAACAATGAACCATTGCTCTTTGAGGCACCACAAATGGGTCTGGAGATAATCACGAAACATGAGGTAGCTCGGAAACCAAAGACCTGTATTCTATGATATCACTTATAGGCGTTATCTAATAACTGACACAAATGAATATATTTCCACAGAGAAAGACACTCACAGACTTGAAAACAAACTATGCTCATCTAAAAGGAAAGGTGGGGGGAATGGATAAGTTAAGATTAGTGTTGCTCTATGTATACAAACACATAGTATATACATATCTCAAAAAGACCGACCATGGAGCAAGGGAGGTCTGTGGAACCCTCTGTAACATTTTACATGGGAAGAGGATCTGTACTTGAATAGACATATATAATGTACAAATGAACCAGATTGTGTACACCTAGGACAGACAATATTCGAAGCTTTACCACAATTAAAAAAAAATTTAAAACGAAGAAGAAATAATGAGACATAAACTTATGGGGGTTTCTCCAGGCACATTCCAATTTAATTTACAACCTAGGAACACGACTTCCAGAAAGGCTCTGCTGCCCTAGTACCCAGATTTGGGAGTGGAGAAATGCTGCCTGCTTGAGGCCACTTCCCACAACAGCAGCTTTAAACCCATTGCTAAGGGTCACTAAATATTCACCAAACTTGCAGTTCGGGAAATGACACCTGCTCTCTAAAAAAATTCTGAGTTGGAAAATCGACCAAAAATTTGAAAATAGGGCAACCTTCCAAGAAGACAATTTCAAGAAATATATTGTACTCCCAACTGTTTCCTTTTTTTTAACAGAAAAGAAAACGGTGGAGAAACATGATGAGTTTTACGAATTTTCAAAGACATGCAAACCCAAATTACAAAACCCTATCAGCACACAGCAGCCAGTAGGGCCATTAGCATAAAGGCAGCAAACAATAAATGCTAAATCGATTGTGGAGAAATGCATACCCTCGATTCTAAGGGGGACGTGGTAAGAGCCACTAATGAAAACACAAAGAAGGTGCTTTGAAAAGGGAAACACGGTGCTACCAGTCAATCAGTCACACCCACTGCTGGGCCTATCAACTGAGAAAATGAGAATCAAAAACTCACAGGCTGGCAATCCTGCACTCCAACAATATTTACCATAGCCAACACTTGGAAGCAATGAAAATGTCCATCAACCGAGGAATGCGCAAAGTAGAAGTGGTCCACGTGCACACTGGGGAATTACTCCAATAAAAACTAAAAATTAAATTTAAAAATCCAACAAAAGTAAGGAGACATCAGCTTGTGTGTGTTTGTCCGGGCACACTCCACTCTAATTTATAACCGAGAAACACCACAGGCCGCAAGGGCTTTTCCCTAGTTACCATGGTGGGGACATAGAAAGGCTGCCGCCCTCTGGCATTTACCTGCAAAAGCAGCTTTAAAGCCTTTGCTAATGGTCATTTCATAGGAACAAGTACTGCAGAACTGTAAATGAAACCTGCCCTCAAAATGTCTTGAGGGAGGTAATGGCCAAAACATTTCAAAATGTGACACATACTTTAAGAGAACACTTTGAAGAACTAAGGGGTAATCACAGGTTGAAAAATAAAAAGGACATGCCTTAAAGCTCAATTTCAACGGATTATGAGGCACAGGCGAATTCAACCACAAAGAGGTATCAGCTCACACTTGTCAGAATAACCATCAGCAAGAAAACTACAAACAATAAATGCTGAAGGTGTTGTGGAGAAATGCATACCCTCAACTTCAAGTGGGACATAACTTGAAAAGGGCCAAGAATGAGAACAGAATGGAGGTGCCTTAAAAAGGTAAACATTGAGCTACCATATGATCCAGCAGGCCCACTCCTCGACCTATAATCTAAGAAGAAAGAATTGGAAAGACACAGGCAGGCAAATCTGCATGGCACAGTATTACAATAGCCAAGATATGGAAGTAACCAAAAAGTCCACCAACAGATGGGTGGACAAAGAAGAACTCCTCCATGTACGGATGGAATATTCGCTAGTGAAAAAAATGAAACAATGCCATTTGCAGCACCATACACGAGTCTAGACGTAATCACGCCACCTGTAGTCAGTGAGAAAGCAAAAGACACATATCCTATCATATCACTTTTAGGAGTTACTTAAAAATTGATACCAATGAAGATATTTCCACAGAGAAAGGCAATCACAGATTCATTAAAAAAACTTATGGTTCACCAAATAGAAAGGGATGAGGATTGGATACATTACCATATTGGGGTTAACAGAGATATACATACCATGTGAAATATATAATCACCAAAGACGTACGGAAGACCAGGAGAAGACTACTCAACATTGTGTCATAACCTACATGGGAAAAGGATGCGAGGAAGAATAGATACACGTATATGTGTGAAAGAACCACATCTTGCACACCTAGAACAAACAAAGCATTGTAATCAAATTTGCTGGGATAAAAAATAAAAAGTAAATTACAATTATGAACAAGAAGTAATGAGACATAAACATAAAGTGCTTTTTTCCTGGCACATTCCATTCGAATTTACAACCTAGAACACCACTTCCATTAAGGCTCTGTTTCCCCAGTTACCAAATTTGGTAAAGGAGAAATGCTGCCACCTTGTGGCCGTTTCCTGCAAGAGCAGCTTTAAACTCACAGCTAATGGTCACTTAACATTCACAAGGACTCAGGGCTGTAAAGGACACCTGCCCTAAAAAATTGTGCTGAAGAAGGGAATGGACAAAAAAATTCAAAACAGGCAAATGTTTCAAGAAGAGAGTATGAGGAGTTAAGTTTTACTCACGCTCTTTTAAAAAAAAAGGAAAATGGATAAAAGCTCAACCTCAGGGAGTGTTAGACCCATGCAATCTAATCTACAAAAAGTTTCAACTTAGACCAGTCGACTGACCATCAGCAAAATGTCTACAAACAATAAATGCTGACGGGGTTTTCAAGAACTGTATCCCCTCTACCTGCTGGTGAGACGTAAAGGGGTAACAGCCAATAATGAGAAGAGAAAGGAGCTGTGTTTAAAAGTAAAAATGGAGGTACCATTCAATCCAGCAGGCGCACCATTGGACCTCTCACCTGAGAAGACAAGAATCGAGAAGACACAGGCCGCAAAACTGCAGTGCAGCCTTATTCACATTAGCCAAGACAGTGAAGCAATCAAAATATCCAACAAGAGGTGAATGGATAAAGAAGAAGTGGTCCATGTACACAATGGAATATTAGCCATGGAAAACAATGAACCATTGCTCTTTGAGGCAACACAAATGAGTCTGGAGATAATCACGAAACATGAGGTAACTCGGAAACCAAAGACCTGTATTCTATATCACTTATAGGCGTTATCTAATAACTGACACAAATGAATATATTTCCACAGAGAAAGACACTCACAGACTTAGAAAACAAACTATGCTCATCTAAAAGGAAAGGTGGGGGGAATGGATAAGTTAAGATTAGTGTTGCTCTATGTATACAAACACATAGTATATACATATCTCAAAAAGACCGACCATCTAGCAAGGGAGGTCTGTGGAACACTCTGTAACATTTAACATGGGAAGAGGATCTGTACTTGAATAGACATATATAATGTACAAATGAACCAGATTGTGTACACCTAGGAGAGACAATATTCGAAGCTTTACCCCAATTAAAAAAAAATTTAAAACCAAGAAGAAATAATGAGACATAAACTTATGGGGGTGTCTCCAGGCACATTCCAATTTAATTTACAACCTAGGAACACGACTTCCAGAAAGGCTCTGCTGCCCTAGTACCCAGATTTGGGAGTGGAGAAATGCTGCCTGCTTGAGGCCACTTCCCACAACAGCAGCTTTAAACCCATTGCTAAGGGTCACTAAATATTCACCAAACTTGCAGTTCGGGAAATGACACCTGCTCTTTAAAAAAATTCTGAGGTGGAAAATCGACCAAAAATTTCAAAATAGGGCAACCTTCCAAGAAGATAGTTTCAAGAGATATATTGTACTCCCAACTGTTTCCTTTTTTTTAACAGAAAAGAAAACGGTGGAGAAACATGATGAGTTTTACGAATTTTCAAAGACATGCAAACCCAAATTACAAAACCCTATCAGCACACAGCAGCCAGTAGGGCCATTAGCATAAAGGCAGCAAACAATAAATGCTAAATCGATTGTGGAGAAATGCATACCCTCGATTCTAAGGGGGACGTGGTAAGAGCCACTAATGAAAACACAAAGAAGGTGCTTTGAAAAGGGAAACACGGTGCTACCAGTCAATCAATCACACCCACTGCTGGGCCTATCAACTGAGAAAATGAGAATCAAAAAGTCACAGGCTGGCAATCCTGTACTCCAACAATATTTACCATAGCCAACACTTGGAAGCAATGAAAATGTCCATCAACCGAGGAATGCGCAAAGTAGAAGTGGTCCACGTGCACACTGGGGAATTACTCCAATAAAAACTAAAAATTAAATTTAAAAATCCAACAAAAGTAAGGAGACATCAGCTTGTGTGGGTTTGTCCGGGCACACTCCACTCTAATTTATAACCGAGAAACACCACAGGCCGCAAGGGCTTTTCCCTAGTTACCATGGTGGGGACATAGAAAGGCTGCCACCCTCTGGCATTTACCTGCAAAAGCAGCTTTAAAGCCTTTGCTAATGGTCATTTCATAGGAACAAGTACTGCAGAACTGTAAATGAAACCTGCCCTCAAAATGTCTTGAGGGAGGTAATGGCCAAAACATTTCAAAATGTGACACATACTTTAAGAGAACACTTTGAAGAACTAAGGGGTAATCACAGGTTGAAAAATAAAAAGGACATGCCTTAAAGCTCAATTTCAACGGATTATGAGGCACAGGCGAATTCAACCACAAAGAGGTATCAGCTCACACTTGTCAGAATAACCATCAGCAAGGAAACTACAAACAATAAATGCTGAAGGTGTTGTGGAGAAATGCATACCCTCAACTTCAAGTGGGACATAACTTGAAAAGGGCCAAGAATGAGAACAGAATGGAGGTGCCTTAAAAAGGTAAACATTGAGCTACCATATGATCCAGCAGGCCCACTCCTCGACCTATAATCTAAGAAGAAAGAATTGGAAAGACACAGGCAGGCAAATCTGCATGGCACAGTATTACAATAGCCAAGATATGGAAGTAACCAAAAAGTCCACCAACAGATGGGTGGACAAAGAAGAACTCCTCCATGTACGGATGGAATATTCGCTAGTGAAAAAAATGAAACAATGCCATTTGCAGCACCATACACGAGTCTAGACGTAATCACGCCACCTGTAGTCAGTGAGAAAGCAAAAGACACATATCCTATCATATCACTTTTAGGAGTTACTTAAAAATTGATACCAATGAAGATATTTCCACAGAGAAAGGAAATCACAGATTCATTAAAAAAACTTATGGTTCACCAAATAGAAAGGGATGAGGATTGGATACATTACCATATTGGGGTTAACAGAGATATACATACCATGTGAAATATATAATCACCAAAGACGTACGGAAGACCAGGAGAAGACTACTCAACATTGTGTCATAACCTACATGGGAAAAGGATGCAAGGAAGAATAGATACACGTATATGTGTGAAAGAACCACATCTTGCACACCTAGAACAAACAAAGCATTGTAATCAAATTTGCTGGGATAAAAAATAAAAAGTAAATTACAATTATGAACAAGAAGTAATGAGACATAAACATAAAGTGCTTTTTTCCTGGCACATTCCATTCGAATTTACAACCTAGAACACCACTTCCATTAAGGCTCTGTTTCCCCAGTTACCAAATTTGGTAAAGGAGAAATGCTGCCACCTTGTGGCCGTTTCCTGCAAGAGCAGCTTTAAACTCACAGCTAATGGTCACTTAACATTCACAAGGACTCAGGGCTGTAAAGGACACCTGCCCTAAAAAATTGTGCTGAAGTAGGGAATGGACAAAAAAATTCAAAACAGGCAAATGTTTCAAGAAGAGAGTATGAGGAGTTAAGTTTTACTCACGCTCTTTTTAAAAAAAAGGAAAATGGATAAAAGCTCAACCTCAGGGAGTGTTAGACCCATGCAATCTAATCTACAAAAAGGTTCAACTTAGACCAGTCGACTGACCATCAGCAAAATGTCTACAAACAATAAATGCTGACGGGGTTTTCAAGAACTGTATCCCCTCTACCTGCTGGTGAGACGTAAAGGGGTAACAGCCAATAATGAGAAGAGAAAGGAGCTGTGTTTAAAAGTAAAAATGGAGGTACCATTCAATCCAGCAGCCGCACCATTGGACCTCTCACCTGAGAAGACAAGAATCGAGAAGACACAGGCCGCAAAAGCTGCAGTGCAGCCTTATTCACAATAGCCAAGACAGTGAAGCAATCAAAATATCCAACAAGAGGTGAATGGATAAAGAAGAAGTGGTCCATGTACACAATGGAATATTAGCCATGGAAAACAATGAACCATTGCTCTTTGAGGCACCACAAATGGGTCTGGAGATAATCACGAAACATGAGGTAGCTCGGAAACCAAAGACCTGTATTCTATGATATCACTTATAGGCGTTATCTAATAACTGACACAAATGAATATATTTCCACAGAGAAAGACACTCACAGACTTGAAAACAAACTATGCTCATCTAAAAGGAAAGGTGGGGGGAATGGATAAGTTAAGATTAGTGTTGCTCTATGTATACAAACACATAGTATATACATATCTCAAAAAGACCGACCATGGAGCAAGGGAGGTCTGTGGAACCCTCTGTAACATTTTACATGGGAAGAGGATCTGTACTTGAATAGACATATATAATGTACAAATGAACCAGATTGTGTACACCTAGGACAGACAATATTCGAAGCTTTACCACAATTAAAAAAAAAATTAAAACGAAGAAGAAATAATGAGACATAAACTTATGGGGGTTTCTCCAGGCACATTCCAATTTAATTTACAACCTAGGAACACGACTTCCAGAAAGGCTCTGCTGCCCTAGTACCCAGATTTGGGAGTGGAGAAATGCTGCCTGCTTGAGGCCACTTCCCACAACAGCAGCTTTAAACCCATTGCTAAGGGTCACTAAATATTCACCAAACTTGCAGTTCGGGAAATGACACCTGCTCTCTAAAAAAATTCTGAGTTGGAAAATCGACCAAAAATTTGAAAATAGGGCAACCTTCCAAGAAGACAATTTCAAGAAATATATTGTACTCCCAACTGTTTCCTTTTTTTTAACAGAAAAGAAAACGGTGGAGAAACATGATGAGTTTTACGAATTTTCAAAGACATGCAAACCCAAATTACAAAACCCTATCAGCACACAGCAGCCAGTAGGGCCATTAGCATAAAGGCAGCAAACAATAAATGATAAATCGATTGTGGAGAAATGCATACCCTCGATTCTAAGGGGGACGTGGTAAGAGCCACTAATGAAAACACAAAGAAGGTGCTTTGAAAAGGGAAACACGGTGCTACCAGTCAATCAGTCACACCCACTGCTGGGCCTATCAACTGAGAAAATGAGAATCAAAAACTCACAGGCTGGCAATCCTGCACTCCAACAATATTTACCATAGCCAACACTTGGAAGCAATGAAAATGTCCATCAACCGAGGAATGCGCAAAGTAGAAGTGGTCCACGTGCACACTGGGGAATTACTCCAATAAAAACTAAAAATTAAATTTAAAAATCCAACAAAAGTAAGGAGACATCAGCTTGTGTGTGTTTGTCCGGGCACACTCCACTCTAATTTATAACCGAGAAACACCACAGGCCGCAAGGGCTTTTCCCTAGTTACCATGGTGGGGACATAGAAAGGCTGCCGCCCTCTGGCATTTACCTGCAAAAGCAGCTTTAAAGCCTTTGCTAATGGTCATTTCATAGGAACAAGTACTGCAGAACTGTAAATGAAACCTGCCCTCAAAATGTCTTGAGGGAGGTAATGGCCAAAACATTTCAAAATGTGACACATACTTTAAGAGAACACTTTGAAGAACTAAGGGGTAATCACAGGTTGAAAAATAAAAAGGACATGCCTTAAAGCTCAATTTCAACGGATTATGAGGCACAGGCGAATTCAACCACAAAGAGGTATCAGCTCACACTTGTCAGAATAACCATCAGCAAGGAAACTACAAACAATAAATGCTGAAGGTGTTGTGGAGAAATGCATACCCTCAACTTCAAGTGGGACATAACTTGAAAAGGGCCAAGAATGAGAACAGAATGGAGGTGCCTTAAAAAGGTAAACATTGAGCTACCATATGATCCAGCAGGCCCACTCCTCGACCTATAATCTAAGAAGAAAGAATTGGAAAGACACAGGCAGGCAAATCTGCATGGCACAGTATTACAATAGCCAAGATATGGAAGTAACCAAAAAGTCCACCAACAGATGGGTGGACAAAGAAGAACTCCTCCATGTACGGATGGAATATTCGCTAGTGAAAAAAATGAAACAATGCCATTTGCAGCACCATACACGAGTCTAGACGTAATCACGCCACCTGTAGTCAGTGAGAAAGCAAAAGACACATATCCTATCATATCACTTTTAGGAGTTACTTAAAAATTGATACCAATGAAGATATTTCCACAGAGAAAGGAAATCACAGATTCATTAAAAAAACTTATGGTTCACCAAATAGAAAGGGATGAGGATTGGATACATTACCATATTGGGGTTAACAGAGATATACATACCATGTGAAATATATAATCACCAAAGACGTACGGAAGACCAGGAGAAGACTACTCAACATTGTGTCATAACCTACATGGGAAAAGGATGCAAGGAAGAATAGATACACGTATATGTGTGAAAGAACCACATCTTGCACACCTAGAACAAACAAAGCATTGTAATCAAATTTGCTGGGATAAAAAATAAAAAGTAAATTACAATTATGAACAAGAAGTAATGAGACATAAACATAAAGTGCTTTTTTCCTGGCACATTCCATTCGAATTTACAACCTAGAACACCACTTCCATTAAGGCTCTGTTTCCCCAGTTACCAAATTTGGTAAAGGAGAAATGCTGCCACCTTGTGGCCGTTTCCTGCAAGAGCAGCTTTAAACTCACAGCTAATGGTCACTTAACATTCACAAGGACTCAGGGCTGTAAAGGACACCTGCCCTAAAAAATTGTGCTGAAGTAGGGAATGGACAAAAAAATTCAAAACAGGCAAATGTTTCAAGAAGAGAGTATGAGGAGTTAAGTTTTACTCACGCTCTTTTTAAAAAAAAGGAAAATGGATAAAAGCTCAACCTCAGGGAGTGTTAGACCCATGCAATCTAATCTACAAAAAGGTTCAACTTAGACCAGTCGACTGACCATCAGCAAAATGTCTACAAACAATAAATGCTGACGGGGTTTTCAAGAACTGTATCCCCTCTACCTGCTGGTGAGACGTAAAGGGGTAACAGCCAATAATGAGAAGAGAAAGGAGCTGTGTTTAAAAGTAAAAATGGAGGTACCATTCAATCCAGCAGCCGCACCATTGGACCTCTCACCTGAGAAGACAAGAATCGAGAAGACACAGGCCGCAAAAGCTGCAGTGCAGCCTTATTCACAATAGCCAAGACAGTGAAGCAATCAAAATATCCAACAAGAGGTGAATGGATAAAGAAGAAGTGGTCCATGTACACAATGGAATATTAGCCATGGAAAACAATGAACCATTGCTCTTTGAGGCACCACAAATGGGTCTGGAGATAATCACGAAACATGAGGTAGCTCGGAAACCAAAGACCTGTATTCTATGATATCACTTATAGGCGTTATCTAATAACTGACACAAATGAATATATTTCCACAGAGAAAGACACTCACAGACTTGAAAACAAACTATGCTCATCTAAAAGGAAAGGTGGGGGGAATGGATAAGTTAAGATTAGTGTTGCTCTATGTATACAAACACATAGTATATACATATCTCAAAAAGACCGACCATGGAGCAAGGGAGGTCTGTGGAACCCTCTGTAACATTTTACATGGGAAGAGGATCTGTACTTGAATAGACATATATAATGTACAAATGAACCAGATTGTGTACACCTAGGACAGACAATATTCGAAGCTTTACCACAATTAAAAAAAAATTTAAAACGAAGAAGAAATAATGAGACATAAACTTATGGGGGTTTCTCCAGGCACATTCCAATTTAATTTACAACCTAGGAACACGACTTCCAGAAAGGCTCTGCTGCCCTAGTACCCAGATTTGGGAGTGGAGAAATGCTGCCTGCTTGAGGCCACTTCCCACAACAGCAGCTTTAAACCCATTGCTAAGGGTCACTAAATATTCACCAAACTTGCAGTTCGGGAAATGACACCTGCTCTCTAAAAAAATTCTGAGTTGGAAAATCGACCAAAAATTTGAAAATAGGGCAACCTTCCAAGAAGACAATTTCAAGAAATATATTGTACTCCCAACTGTTTCCTTTTTTTTAACAGAAAAGAAAACGGTGGAGAAACATGATGAGTTTTACGAATTTTCAAAGACATGCAAACCCAAATTACAAAACCCTATCAGCACACAGCAGCCAGTAGGGCCATTAGCATAAAGGCAGCAAACAATAAATGCTAAATCGATTGTGGAGAAATGCATACCCTCGATTCTAAGGGGGACGTGGTAAGAGCCACTAATGAAAACACAAAGAAGGTGCTTTGAAAAGGGAAACACGGTGCTACCAGTCAATCAGTCACACCCACTGCTGGGCCTATCAACTGAGAAAATGAGAATCAAAAACTCACAGGCTGGCAATCCTGCACTCCAACAATATTTACCATAGCCAACACTTGGAAGCAATGAAAATGTCCATCAACCGAGGAATGCGCAAAGTAGAAGTGGTCCACGTGCACACTGGGGAATTACTCCAATAAAAACTAAAAATTAAATTTAAAAATCCAACAAAAGTAAGGAGACATCAGCTTGTGTGTGTTTGTCCGGGCACACTCCACTCTAATTTATAACCGAGAAACACCACAGGCCGCAAGGGCTTTTCCCTAGTTACCATGGTGGGGACATAGAAAGGCTGCCGCCCTCTGGCATTTACCTGCAAAAGCAGCTTTAAAGCCTTTGCTAATGGTCATTTCATAGGAACAAGTACTGCAGAACTGTAAATGAAACCTGCCCTCAAAATGTCTTGAGGGAGGTAATGGCCAAAACATTTCAAAATGTGACACATACTTTAAGAGAACACTTTGAAGAACTAAGGGGTAATCACAGGTTGAAAAATAAAAAGGACATGCCTTAAAGCTCAATTTCAACGGATTATGAGGCACAGGCGAATTCAACCACAAAGAGGTATCAGCTCACACTTGTCAGAATAACCATCAGCAAGGAAACTACAAACAATAAATGCTGAAGGTGTTGTGGAGAAATGCATACCCTCAACTTCAAGTGGGACATAACTTGAAAAGGGCCACGAATGAGAACAGAATGGAGGTGCCTTAAAAAGGTAAACATTGAGCTACCATATGATCCAGCAGGCCCACTCCTCGACCTATAATCTAAGAAGAAAGAATTGGAAAGACACAGGCAGGCAAATCTGCATGGCACAGTATTACAATAGCCAAGATATGGAAGTAACCAAAAAGTCCACCAACAGATGGGTGGACAAAGAAGAACTCCTCCATGTACGGATGGAATATTCGCTAGTGAAAAAAATGAAACAATGCCATTTGCAGCACCATACACGAGTCTAGACGTAATCACGCCACCTGTAGTCAGTGAGAAAGCAAAAGACACATATCCTATCATATCACTTTTAGGAGTTACTTAAAAATTGATACCAATGAAGATATTTCCACAGAGAAAGGCAATCACAGATTCATTAAAAAAACTTATGGTTCACCAAATAGAAAGGGATGAGGATTGGATACATTACCATATTGGGGTTAACAGAGATATACATACCATGTGAAATATATAATCACCAAAGACGTACGGAAGACCAGGAGAAGACTACTCAACATTGTGTCATAACCTACATGGGAAAAGGATGCGAGGAAGAATAGATACACGTATATGTGTGAAAGAACCACATCTTGCACACCTAGAACAAACAAACCATTGTAATCAAATTTGCTGGGATAAAAAATAAAAAGTAAATTACAATTATGAACAAGAAGTAATGAGACATAAACATAAAGTGCTTTTTTCCTGGCACATTCCATTCGAATTTACAACCTAGAACACCACTTCCATTAAGGCTCTGTTTCCCCAGTTACCAAATTTGGTAAAGGAGAAATGCTGCCACCTTGTGGCCGTTTCCTGCAAGAGCAGCTTTAAACTCACAGCTAATGGTCACTTAACATTCACAAGGACTCAGGGCTGTAAAGGACACCTGCCCTAAAAAATTGTGCTGAAGAAGGGAATGGACAAAAAAATTCAAAACAGGCAAATGTTTCAAGAAGAGAGTATGAGGAGTTAAGTTTTACTCACGCTCTTTTAAAAAAAAAGGAAAATGGATAAAAGCTCAACCTCAGGGAGTGTTAGACCCATGCAATCTAATCTACAAAAAGTTTCAACTTAGACCAGTCGACTGACCATCAGCAAAATGTCTACAAACAATAAATGCTGACGGGGTTTTCAAGAACTGTATCCCCTCTACCTGCTGGTGAGACGTAAAGGGGTAACAGCCAATAATGAGAAGAGAAAGGAGCTGTGTTTAAAAGTAAAAATGGAGGTACCATTCAATCCAGCAGGCGCACCATTGGACCTCTCACCTGAGAAGACAAGAATCGAGAAGACACAGGCCGCAAAAGCTGCAGTGCAGCCTTATTCACAATAGCCAAGACAGTGAAGCAATCAAAATATCCAACAAGAGGTGAATGGATAAAGAAGAAGTGGTCCATGTACACAATGGAATATTAGCCATGGAAAACAATGAACCATTGCTCTTTGAGGCACCACAAATGGGTCTGGAGATGGTCACGAAACATGAGGTAGCTCGGAAACCAAAGACCTGTATTCTATGATATCACTTATAGGCGTTATCTAATAACTGACCCAAATGAATATATTTCCACAGAGAAAGACACTCACAGACTTAGAAAACAAACTATGCTCATCTAAAAGGAAAGGTGGGGGGAATGGATAAGTTAAGATTAGTGTTGCTCTATGTATACAAACACATAGTATATACATATCTCAAAAAGACCGACCATCTAGCAAGGGAGGTCTGTGGAACACTCTGTAACATTTAACATGGGAAGAGGATCTGTACTTGAATAGACATATATAATGTACAAATGAACCAGATTGTGTACACCTAGGAGAGACAATATTCGAAGCTTTACCCCAATTAAAAAAAAATTTAAAACCAAGAAGAAATAATGAGACATAAACTTATGGGGGTGTCTCCAGGCACATTCCAATTTAATTTACAACCTAGGAACACGAATTCCAGAAAGGCTCTGCTGCCCTAGTACCCAGATTTGGGAGTGGAGAAATGCTGCCTGCTTGAGGCCACTTCCCACAACAGCAGCTTTAAACCCATTGCTAAGGGTCACTAAATATTCACCAAACTTGCAGTTCGGGAAATGACACCTGCTCTCTAAAAAAATTCTGAGTTGGAAAATCGACCAAAAATTTGAAAATAGGGCAACCTTCCAAGAAGACAATTTCAAGAAATATATTGTACTCCCAACTGTTTCCTTTTTTTTAACAGAAAAGAAAACGGTGGAGAAACATGATGAGTTTTACGAATTTTCAAAGACATGCAAACCCAAATTACAAAACCCTATCAGCACACAGCAGCCAGTAGGGCCATTAGCATAAAGGCAGCAAACAATAAATGCTAAATCGATTGTGGAGAAATGCATACCCTCGATTCTAAGGGGGACGTGGTAAGAGCCACTAATGAAAACACAAAGAAGGTGCTTTGAAAAGGGAAACACGGTGCTACCAGTCAATCAGTCACACCCACTGCTGGGCCTATCAACTGAGAAAATGAGAATCAAAAACTCACAGGCTGGCAATCCTGCACTCCAACAATATTTACCATAGCCAACACTTGGAAGCAATGAAAATGTCCATCAACCGAGGAATGCGCAAAGTAGAAGTGGTCCACGTGCACACTGGGGAATTACTCCAATAAAAACTAAAAATTAAATTTAAAAATCCAACAAAAGTAAGGAGACATCAGCTTGTGTGTGTTTGTCCGGGCACACTCCACTCTAATTTATAACCGAGAAACACCACAGGCCGCAAGGGCTTTTCCCTAGTTACCATGGTGGGGACATAGAAAGGCTGCCGCCCTCTGGCATTTACCTGCAAAAGCAGCTTTAAAGCCTTTGCTAATGGTCATTTCATAGGAACAAGTACTGCAGAACTGTAAATGAAACCTGCCCTCAAAATGTCTTGAGGGAGGTAATGGCCAAAACATTTCAAAATGTGACACATACTTTAAGAGAACACTTTGAAGAACTAAGGGGTAATCACAGGTTGAAAAATAAAAAGGACATGCCTTAAAGCTCAATTTCAACGGATTATGAGGCACAGGCGAATTCAACCACAAAGAGGTATCAGCTCACACTTGTCAGAATAACCATCAGCAAGGAAACTACAAACAATAAATGCTGAAGGTGTTGTGGAGAAATGCATACCCTCAACTTCAAGTGGGACATAACTTGAAAAGGGCCAAGAATGAGAACAGAATGGAGGTGCCTTAAAAAGGTAAACATTGAGCTACCATATGATCCAGCAGGCCCACTCCTCGACCTATAATCTAAGAAGAAAGAATTGGAAAGACACAGGCAGGCAAATCTGCATGGCACAGTATTACAATAGCCAAGATATGGAAGTAACCAAAAAGTCCACCAACAGATGGGTGGACAAAGAAGAACTCCTCCATGTACGGATGGAATATTCGCTAGTGAAAAAAATGAAACAATGCCATTTGCAGCACCATACACTAGTCTAGACGTAATCACGCCACCTGTAGTCAGTGAGAAAGCAAAAGACACATATCCTATCATATCACTTTTAGGAGTTACTTAAAAATTGATACCAATGAAGATATTTCCACAGAGAAAGGAAATCACAGATTCATTAAAAAAACTTATGGTTCACCAAATAGAAAGGGATGAGGATTGGATACATTACCATATTGGGGTTAACAGAGATATACATACCATGTGAAATATATAATCACCAAAGACGTACGGAAGACCAGGAGAAGACTACTCAACATTGTGTCATAACCTACATGGGAAAAGGATGCAAGGAAGAATAGATACACGTATATGTGTGAAAGAACCACATCTTGCACACCTAGAACAAACAAAGCATTGTAATCAAATTTGCTGGGATAAAAAATAAAAAGTAAATTACAATTATGAACAAGAAGTAATGAGACATAAACATAAAGTGCTTTTTTCCTGGCACATTCCATTCGAATTTACAACCTAGAACACCACTTCCATTAAGGCTCTGTTTCCCCAGTTACCAAATTTGGTAAAGGAGAAATGCTGCCACCTTGTGGCCGTTTCCTGCAAGAGCAGCTTTAAACTCACAGCTAATGGTCACTTAACATTCACAAGGACTCAGGGCTGTAAAGGACACCTGCCCTAAAAAATTGTGCTGAAGTAGGGAATGGACAAAAAAATTCAAAACAGGCAAATGTTTCAAGAAGAGAGTATGAGGAGTTAAGTTTTACTCACGCTCTTTTTAAAAAAAAGGAAAATGGATAAAAGCTCAACCTCAGGGAGTGTTAGACCCATGCAATCTAATCTACAAAAAGGTTCAACTTAGACCAGTCGACTGACCATCAGCAAAATGTCTACAAACAATAAATGCTGACGGGGTTTTCAAGAACTGTATCCCCTCTACCTGCTGGTGAGACGTAAAGGGGTAACAGCCAATAATGAGAAGAGAAAGGAGCTGTGTTTAAAAGTAAAAATGGAGGTACCATTCAATCCAGCAGCCGCACCATTGGACCTCTCACCTGAGAAGACAAGAATCGAGAAGACACAGGCCGCAAAAGCTGCAGTGCAGCCTTATTCACAATAGCCAAGACAGTGAAGCAATCAAAATATCCAACAAGAGGTGAAAGGATAAAGAAGAAGTGGTCCATGTACACAATGGAATATTAGCCATGGAAAACAATGAACCATTGCTCTTTGAGGCACCACAAATGGGTCTGGAGATAATCACGAAACATGAGGTAGCTCGGAAACCAAAGACCTGTATTCTATGATATCACTTATAGGCGTTATCTAATAACTGACACAAATGAATATATTTCCACAGAGAAAGACACTCACAGACTTGAAAACAAACTATGCTCATCTAAAAGGAAAGGTGGGGGGAATGGATAAGTTAAGATTAGTGTTGCTCTATGTATACAAACACATAGTATATACATATCTCAAAAAGACCGACCATGGAGCAAGGGAGGTCTGTGGAACCCTCTGTAACATTTTACATGGGAAGAGGATCTGTACTTGAATAGACATATATAATGTACAAATGAACCAGATTGTGTACACCTAGGACAGACAATATTCGAAGCTTTACCACAATTAAAAAAAAATTTAAAACGAAGAAGAAATAATGAGACATAAACTTATGGGGGTTTCTCCAGGCACATTCCAATTTAATTTACAACCTAGGAACACGACTTCCAGAAAGGCTCTGCTGCCCTAGTACCCAGATTTGGGAGTGGAGAAATGCTGCCTGCTTGAGGCCACTTCCCACAACAGCAGCTTTAAACCCATTGCTAAGGGTCACTAAATATTCACCAAACTTGCAGTTCGGGAAATGACACCTGCTCTCTAAAAAAATTCTGAGTTGGAAAATCGACCAAAAATTTGAAAATAGGGCAACCTTCCAAGAAGACAATTTCAAGAAATATATTGTACTCCCAACTGTTTCCTTTTTTTTAACAGAAAAGAAAACGGTGGAGAAACATGATGAGTTTTACGAATTTTCAAAGACATGCAAACCCAAATTACAAAACCCTATCAGCACACAGCAGCCAGTAGGGCCATTAGCATAAAGGCAGCAAACAATAAATGCTAAATCGATTGTGGAGAAATGCATACCCTCGATTCTAAGGGGGACGTGGTAAGAGCCACTAATGAAAACACAAAGAAGGTGCTTTGAAAAGGGAAACACGGTGCTACCAGTCAATCAGTCACACCCACTGCTGGGCCTATCAACTGAGAAAATGAGAATCAAAAACTCACAGGCTGGCAATCCTGCACTCCAACAATATTTACCATAGCCAACACTTGGAAGCAATGAAAATGTCCATCAACCGAGGAATGCGCAAAGTAGAAGTGGTCCACGTGCACACTGGGGAATTACTCCAATAAAAACTAAAAATTAAATTTAAAAATCCAACAAAAGTAAGGAGACATCAGCTTGTGTGTGTTTGTCCGGGCACACTCCACTCTAATTTATAACCGAGAAACACCACAGGCCGCAAGGGCTTTTCCCTAGTTACCATGGTGGGGACATAGAAAGGCTGCCGCCCTCTGGCATTTACCTGCAAAAGCAGCTTTAAAGCCTTTGCTAATGGTCATTTCATAGGAACAAGTACTGCAGAACTGTAAATGAAACCTGCCCTCAAAATGTCTTGAGGGAGGTAATGGCCAAAACATTTCAAAATGTGACACATACTTTAAGAGAACACTTTGAAGAACTAAGGGGTAATCACAGGTTGAAAAATAAAAAGGACATGCCTTAAAGCTCAATTTCAACGGATTATGAGGCACAGGCGAATTCAACCACAAAGAGGTATCAGCTCACACTTGTCAGAATAACCATCAGCAAGGAAACTACAAACAATAAATGCTGAAGGTGTTGTGGAGAAATGCATACCCTCAACTTCAAGTGGGACATAACTTGAAAAGGGCCAAGAATGAGAACAGAATGGAGGTGCCTTAAAAAGGTAAACATTGAGCTACCATATGATCCAGCAGGCCCACTCCTCGACCTATAATCTAAGAAGAAAGAATTGGAAAGACACAGGCAGGCAAATCTGCATGGCACAGTATTACAATAGCCAAGATATGGAAGTAACCAAAAAGTCCACCAACAGATGGGTGGACAAAGAAGAACTCCTCCATGTACGGATGGAATATTCGCTAGTGAAAAAAATGAAACAATGCCATTTGCAGCACCATACACGAGTCTAGACGTAATCACGCCACCTGTAGTCAGTGAGAAAGCAAAAGACACATATCCTATCATATCACTTTTAGGAGTTACTTAAAAATTGATACCAATGAAGATATTTCCACAGAGAAAGGCAATCACAGATTCATTAAAAAAACTTATGGTTCACCAAATAGAAAGGGATGAGGATTGGATACATTACCATATTGGGGTTAACAGAGATATACATACCATGTGAAATATATAATCACCAAAGACGTACGGAAGACCAGGAGAAGACTACTCAACATTGTGTCATAACCTACATGGGAAAAGGATGCGAGGAAGAATAGATACACGTATATGTGTGAAAGAACCACATCTTGCACACCTAGAACAAACAAACCATTGTAATCAAATTTGCTGGGATAAAAAATAAAAAGTAAATTACAATTATGAACAAGAAGTAATGAGACATAAACATAAAGTGCTTTTTTCCTGGCACATTCCATTCGAATTTACAACCTAGAACACCACTTCCATTAAGGCTCTGTTTCCCCAGTTACCAAATTTGGTAAAGGAGAAATGCTGCCACCTTGTGGCCGTTTCCTGCAAGAGCAGCTTTAAACTCACAGCTAATGGTCACTTAACATTCACAAGGACTCAGGGCTGTAAAGGACACCTGCCCTAAAAAATTGTGCTGAAGAAGGGAATGGACAAAAAAATTCAAAACAGGCAAATGTTTCAAGAAGAGAGTATGAGGAGTTAAGTTTTACTCACGCTCTTTTAAAAAAAAAGGAAAATGGATAAAAGCTCAACCTCAGGGAGTGTTAGACCCATGCAATCTAATCTACAAAAAGTTTCAACTTAGACCAGTCGACTGACCATCAGCAAAATGTCTACAAACAATAAATGCTGACGGGGTTTTCAAGAACTGTATCCCCTCTACCTGCTGGTGAGACGTAAAGGGGTAACAGCCAATAATGAGAAGAGAAAGGAGCTGTGTTTAAAAGTAAAAATGGAGGTACCATTCAATCCAGCAGGCGCACCATTGGACCTCTCACCTGAGAAGACAAGAATCGAGAAGACACAGGCCGCAAAAGCTGCAGTGCAGCCTTATTCACAATAGCCAAGACAGTGAAGCAATCAAAATATCCAACAAGAGGTGAATGGATAAAGAAGAAGTGGTCCATGTACACAATGGAATATTAGCCATGGAAAACAATGAACCATTGCTCTTTGAGGCACCACAAATGGGTCTGGAGATAGTCACGAAACATGAGGTAGCTCGGAAACCAAAGACCTGTATTCTATGATATCACTTATAGGCGTTATCTAATAACTGACCCAAATGAATATATTTCCACAGAGAAAGACACTCACAGACTTAGAAAACAAACTATGCTCATCTAAAAGGAAAGGTGGGGGGAATGGATAAGTTAAGATTAGTGTTGCTCTATGTATACAAACACATAGTATATACATATCTCAAAAAGACCGACCATCTAGCAAGGGAGGTCTGTGGAACACTCTGTAACATTTAACATGGGAAGAGGATCTGTACTTGAATAGACATATATAATGTACAAATGAACCAGATTGTGTACACCTAGGAGAGACAATATTCGAAGCTTTACCCCAATTAAAAAAAAATTTAAAACCAAGAAGAAATAATGAGACATAAACTTATGGGGGTGTCTCCAGGCACATTCCAATTTAATTTACAACCTAGGAACACGAATTCCAGAAAGGCTCTGCTGCCCTAGTACCCAGATTTGGGAGTGGAGAAATGCTGCCTGCTTGAGGCCACTTCCCACAACAGCAGCTTTAAACCCATTGCTAAGGGTCACTAAATATTCACCAAACTTGCAGTTCGGGAAATGACACCTGCTCTCTAAAAAAATTCTGAGGTGGAAAATCGACCAAAAATTTCAAAATAGGGCAACCTTCCAAGAAGATAGTTTCAAGAGATATATTGTACTCCCAACTGTTTCCTTTTTTTTAACAGAAAAGAAAACGGTGGAGAAACATGATGAGTTTTACGAATTTTCAAAGACATGCAAACCCAAATTACAAAACCCTATCAGCACACAGCAGCCAGTAGGGCCATTAGCATAAAGGCAGGAAACAATAAATGCTAAATCGATTGTGGAGAAATGCATACCCTCGATTCTAAGGGGGACGTGGTAAGAGCCACTAATGAAAACACAAAGAAGGTGCTTTGAAAAGGGAAACACGGTGCTACCAGTCAATCAATCACACCCACTGCTGGGCCTATCAACTGAGAAAATGAGAATCAAAAAGTCACAGGCTGGCAATCCTGTACTCCAACAATATTTACCATAGCCAACACTTGGAAGCAATGAAAATGTCCATCAACCGAGGAATGCGCAAAGTAGAAGTGGTCCACGTGCACACTGGGGAATTACTCCAATAAAAACTAAAAATTAAATTTAAAAATCCAACAAAAGTAAGGAGACATCAGCTTGTGTGGGTTTGTCCGGGCACACTCCACTCTAATTTATAACCGAGAAACACCACAGGCCGCAAGGGCTTTTCCCTAGTTACCATGGTGGGGACATAGAAAGGCTGCCGCCCTCTGGCATTTACCTGCAAAAGCAGCTTTAAAGCCTGTGCTAATGGTCATTTCATAGGAACAAGTACTGCAGAAATGTAAATGAAACCTGCCCTCAAAATGTCTTGAGGGAGGTAATGGCCAAAACATTTCAAAATGTGACATATACTTTAAGAGAACACTTTGAAGAACTAAGGGGTAATCACAGGTTGAAAAATAAAAAGGACATGCCTTAAAGCTCAATTTCAACGGATTATGAGGCACAGGCGAATTCAACCACAAAGAGGTATCAGCTCACACTTGTCAGAATAACCATCAGCAAGGAAACTACAAACAATAAATGCTGAAGGTGTTGTGGAGAAATGCATACCCTCAACTTCAAGTGGGACATAACTTGAAAAGGGCCACGAATGAGAACAGAATGGAGGTGCCTTAAAAAGGTAAACATTGAGCTACCATATGATCCAGCAGGCCCACTCCTCGACCTATAATCTAAGAAGAAAGAATTGGAAAGACACAGGCAGGCAAATCTGCATGGCACAGTATTACAATAGCCAAGATATGGAAGTAACCAAAAAGTCCACCAACAGATGGGTGGACAAAGAAGAACTCCTCCATGTACGGATGGAATATTCGCTAGTGAAAAAAATGAAACAATGCCATTTGCAGCACCATACACGAGTCTAGACGTAATCACGCCACATGTAGTCAGTGAGAAAGCAAAAGACACATATCCTATCATATCACTTTTAGGAGTTACTTAAAAATTGATACCAATGAAGATATTTCCACAGAGAAAGGCAATCACAGATTCATTAAAAAAAGTTATGGTTCACCAAATAGAAAGGGATGAGGATTGGATACATTACCATATTGGGGTTAACAGAGATATACATACCATGTGAAATATATAATCACCAAAGACGTACGGAAGACCAGGAGAAGACTACTCAACATTGTGTCATAACCTACATGGGAAAAGGATGCGAGGAAGAATAGATACACGTATATGTGTGAAAGAACCACATCTTGCACACCTAGAACAAACAAACCATTGTAATCAAATTTGCTGGGATAAAAAATAAAAAGTAAATTACAATTATGAACAAGAAGTAATGAGACATAAACATAAAGTGCTTTTTTCCTGGCACATTCCATTCGAATTTACAACCTAGAACACCACTTCCATTAAGGCTCTGTTTCCCCAGTTACCAAATTTGGTAAAGGAGAAATGCTGCCACCTTGTGGCCGTTTCCTGCAAGAGCAGCTTTAAACTCACAGCTAATGGTCACTTAACATTCACAAGGACTCAGGGCTGTAAAGGACACCTGCCCTAAAAAATTGTGCTGAAGAAGGGAATGGACAAAAAAATTCAAAACAGGCAAATGTTTCAAGAAGAGAATATGAGGAGTTAAGTTTTACTCACGCTCTTTTAAAAAAAAAGGAAAATGGATAAAAGCTCAACCTCAGGGAGTGTTAGACCCATGCAATCTAATCTACAAAAAGTTTCAACTTAGACCAGTCGACTGACCATCAGCAAAATGTCTACAAACAATAAATGCTGACGGGGTTTTCAAGAACTGTATCCCCTCTACCTGCTGGTGAGACGTAAAGGGGTAACAGCCAATAATGAGAAGAGAAAGGAGCTGTGTTTAAAAGTAAAAATGGAGGTACCATTCAATCCAGCAGGCGCACCATTGGACCTCTCACCTGAGAAGACAAGAATCGAGAAGACACAGGCCGCAAAACTGCAGTGCAGCCTTATTCACATTAGCCAAGACAGTGAAGCAATCAAAATATCCAACAAGAGGTGAATGGATAAAGAAGAAGTGGTCCATGTACACAATGGAATATTAGCCATGGAAAACAATGAACCATTGCTCTTTGAGGCACCACAAATGAGTCTGGAGATAATCACCAAACATGAGGTAACTCGGAAACCAAAGACCTGTATTCTATATCACTTATAGGCGTTATCTAATAACTGACACAAATGAATATATTTCCACAGAGAAAGACACTCACAGACTTAGAAAACAAACTATGCTCATCTAAAAGGAAAGGTGGGGGGAATGGATAAGTTAAGATTAGTGTTGCTCTATGTATACAAACACATAGTATATACATATCTCAAAAAGACCGACCATCTAGCAAGGGAGGTCTGTGGAACACTCTGTAACATTTAACATGGGAAGAGGATCTGTACTTGAATAGACATATATAATGTACAAATGAACCAGATTGTGTACACCTAGGAGAGACAATATTCGAAGCTTTACCCCAATTAAAAAAAAATTTAAAACCAAGAAGAAATAATGAGACATAAACTTATGGGGGTGTCTCCAGGCACATTCCAATTTAATTTACAACCTAGGAACACGAATTCCAGAAAGGCTCTGCTGCCCTAGTACCCAGATTTGGGAGTGGAGAAATGCTGCCTGCTTGAGGCCACTTCCCACAACAGCAGCTTTAAACCCATTGCTAAGGGTCACTAAATATTCACCAAACTTGCAGTTCGGGAAATGACACCTGCTCTCTAAAAAAATTCTGAGGTGGAAAATCGACCAAAAATTTCAAAATAGGGCAACCTTCCAAGAAGATAGTTTCAAGAGATATATTGTACTCCCAACTGTTTCCTTTTTTTTAACAGAAAAGAAAACGGTGGAGAAACATGATGAGTTTTACGAATTTTCAAAGACATGCAAACCCAAATTACAAAACCCTATCAGCACACAGCAGCCAGTAGGGCCATTAGCATAAAGGCAGGAAACAATAAATGCTAAATCGATTGTGGAGAAATGCATACCCTCGATTCTAAGGGGGACGTGGTAAGAGCCACTAATGAAAACACAAAGAAGGTGCTTTGAAAAGGGAAACACGGTGCTACCAGTCAATCAATCACACCCACTGCTGGGCCTATCAACTGAGAAAATGAGAATCAAAAAGTCACAGGCTGGCAATCCTGTACTCCAACAATATTTACCATAGCCAACACTTGGAAGCAATGAAAATGTCCATCAACCGAGGAATGCGCAAAGTAGAAGTGGTCCACGTGCACACTGGGGAATTACTCCAATAAAAACTAAAAATTAAATTTAAAAATCCAACAAAAGTAAGGAGACATCAGCTTGTGTGGGTTTGTCCGGGCACACTCCACTCTAATTTATAACCGAGAAACACCACAGGCCGCAAGGGCTTTTCCCTAGTTACCATGGTGGGGACATAGAAAGGCTGCCGCCCTCTGGCATTTACCTGCAAAAGCAGCTTTAAAGCCTGTGCTAATGGTCATTTCATAGGAACAAGTACTGCAGAAATGTAAATGAAACCTGCCCTCAAAATGTCTTGAGGGAGGTAATGGCCAAAACATTTCAAAATGTGACATATACTTTAAGAGAACACTTTGAAGAACTAAGGGGTAATCACAGGTTGAAAAATAAAAAGGACATGCCTTAAAGCTCAATTTCAACGGATTATGAGGCACAGGCGAATTCAACCACAAAGAGGTATCAGCTCACACTTGTCAGAATAACCATCAGCAAGGAAACTACAAACAATAAATGCTGAAGGTGTTGTGGAGAAATGCATACCCTCAACTTCAAGTGGGACATAACTTGAAAAGGGCCACGAATGAGAACAGAATGGAGGTGCCTTAAAAAGGTAAACATTGAGCTACCATATGATCCAGCAGGCCCACTCCTCGACCTATAATCTAAGAAGAAAGAATTGGAAAGACACAGGCAGGCAAATCTGCATGGCACAGTATTACAATAGCCAAGATATGGAAGTAACCAAAAAGTCCACCAACAGATGGGTGGACAAAGAAGAACTCCTCCATGTACGGATGGAATATTCGCTAGTGAAAAAAATGAAACAATGCCATTTGCAGCACCATACACGAGTCTAGACGTAATCACGCCACCTGTAGTCAGTGAGAAAGCAAAAGACACATATCCTATCATATCACTTTTAGGAGTTACTTAAAAATTGATACCAATGAAGATATTTCCACAGAGAAAGGAAATCACAGATTCATTAAAAAAACTTATGGTTCACCAAATAGAAAGGGATGAGGATTGGATACATTACCATATTGGGGTTAACAGAGATATACATACCATGTGAAATATATAATCACCAAAGACGTACGGAAGACCAGGAGAAGACTACTCAACATTGTGTCATAACCTACATGGGAAAAGGATGCAAGGAAGAATAGATACACGTATATGTGTGAAAGAACCACATCTTGCACACCTAGAACAAACAAAGCATTGTAATCAAATTTGCTGGGATAAAAAATAAAAAGTAAATTACAATTATGAACAAGAAGTAATGAGACATAAACATAAAGTGCTTTTTTCCTGGCACATTCCATTCGAATTTACAACCTAGAACACCACTTCCATTAAGGCTCTGTTTCCCCAGTTACCAAATTTGGTAAAGGAGAAATGCTGCCACCTTGTGGCCGTTTCCTGCAAGAGCAGCTTTAAACTCACAGCTAATGGTCACTTAACATTCACAAGGACTCAGGGCTGTAAAGGACACCTGCCCTAAAAAATTGTGCTGAAGTAGGGAATGGACAAAAAAATTCAAAACAGGCAAATGTTTCAAGAAGAGAGTATGAGGAGTTAAGTTTTACTCACGCTCTTTTTAAAAAAAAGGAAAATGGATAAAAGCTCAACCTCAGGGAGTGTTAGACCCATGCAATCTAATCTACAAAAAGGTTCAACTTAGACCAGTCGACTGACCATCAGCAAAATGTCTACAAACAATAAATGCTGACGGGGTTTTCAAGAACTGTATCCCCTCTACCTGCTGGTGAGACGTAAAGGGGTAACAGCCAATAATGAGAAGAGAAAGGAGCTGTGTTTAAAAGTAAAAATGGAGGTACCATTCAATCCAGCAGCCGCACCATTGGACCTCTCACCTGAGAAGACAAGAATCGAGAAGACACAGGCCGCAAAAGCTGCAGTGCAGCCTTATTCACAATAGCCAAGACAGTGAAGCAATCAAAATATCCAACAAGAGGTGAATGGATAAAGAAGAAGTGGTCCATGTACACAATGGAATATTAGCCATGGAAAACAATGAACCATTGCTCTTTGAGGCACCACAAATGGGTCTGGAGATAATCACGAAACATGAGGTAGCTCGGAAACCAAAGACCTGTATTCTATGATATCACTTATAGGCGTTATCTAATAACTGACACAAATGAATATATTTCCACAGAGAAAGACACTCACAGACTTGAAAACAAACTATGCTCATCTAAAAGGAAAGGTGGGGGGAATGGATAAGTTAAGATTAGTGTTGCTCTATGTATACAAACACATAGTATATACATATCTCAAAAAGACCGACCATGGAGCAAGGGAGGTCTGTGGAACCCTCTGTAACATTTTACATGGGAAGAGGATCTGTACTTGAATAGACATATATAATGTACAAATGAACCAGATTGTGTACACCTAGGACAGACAATATTCGAAGCTTTACCACAATTAAAAAAAAATTTAAAACGAAGAAGAAATAATGAGACATAAACTTATGGGGGTTTCTCCAGGCACATTCCAATTTAATTTACAACCTAGGAACACGACTTCCAGAAAGGCTCTGCTGCCCTAGTACCCAGATTTGGGAGTGGAGAAATGCTGCCTGCTTGAGGCCACTTCCCACAACAGCAGCTTTAAACCCATTGCTAAGGGTCACTAAATATTCACCAAACTTGCAGTTCGGGAAATGACACCTGCTCTCTAAAAAAATTCTGAGTTGGAAAATCGACCAAAAATTTGAAAATAGGGCAACCTTCCAAGAAGACAATTTCAAGAAATATATTGTACTCCCAACTGTTTCCTTTTTTTTAACAGAAAAGAAAACGGTGGAGAAACATGATGAGTTTTACGAATTTTCAAAGACATGCAAACCCAAATTACAAAACCCTATCAGCACACAGCAGCCAGTAGGGCCATTAGCATAAAGGCAGCAAACAATAAATGCTAAATCGATTGTGGAGAAATGCATACCCTCGATTCTAAGGGGGACGTGGTAAGAGCCACTAATGAAAACACAAAGAAGGTGCTTTGAAAAGGGAAACACGGTGCTACCAGTCAATCAGTCACACCCACTGCTGGGCCTATCAACTGAGAAAATGAGAATCAAAAACTCACAGGCTGGCAATCCTGCACTCCAACAATATTTACCATAGCCAACACTTGGAAGCAATGAAAATGTCCATCAACCGAGGAATGCGCAAAGTAGAAGTGGTCCACGTGCACACTGGGGAATTACTCCAATAAAAACTAAAAATTAAATTTAAAAATCCAACAAAAGTAAGGAGACATCAGCTTGTGTGTGTTTGTCCGGGCACACTCCACTCTAATTTATAACCGAGAAACACCACAGGCCGCAAGGGCTTTTCCCTAGTTACCATGGTGGGGACATAGAAAGGCTGCCGCCCTCTGGCATTTACCTGCAAAAGCAGCTTTAAAGCCTTTGCTAATGGTCATTTCATAGGAACAAGTACTGCAGAACTGTAAATGAAACCTGCCCTCAAAATGTCTTGAGGGAGGTAATGGCCAAAACATTTCAAAATGTGACACATACTTTAAGAGAACACTTTGAAGAACTAAGGGGTAATCACAGGTTGAAAAATAAAAAGGACATGCCTTAAAGCTCAATTTCAACGGATTATGAGGCACAGGCGAATTCAACCACAAAGAGGTATCAGCTCACACTTGTCAGAATAACCATCAGCAAGGAAACTACAAACAATAAATGCTGAAGGTGTTGTGGAGAAATGCATACCCTCAATTTCAAGTGGGACATAACTTGAAAAGGGCCAAGAATGAGAACAGAATGGAGGTGCCTTAAAAAGGTAAACATTGAGCTACCATATGATCCAGCAGGCCCACTCCTCGACCTATAATCTAAGAAGAAAGAATTGGAAAGACACAGGCAGGCAAATCTGCATGGCACAGTATTACAATAGCCAAGATATGGAAGTAACCAAAAAGTCCACCAACAGATGGGTGGACAAAGAAGAACTCCTCCATGTACGGATGGAATATTCGCTAGTGAAAAAAATGAAACAATGCCATTTGCAGCACCATACACGAGTCTAGACGTAATCACGCCACCTGTAGTCAGTGAGAAAGCAAAAGACACATATCCTATCATATCACTTTTAGGAGTTACTTAAAAATTGATACCAATGAAGATATTTCCACAGAGAAAGGCAATCACAGATTCATTAAAAAAACTTATGGTTCACCAAATAGAAAGGGATGAGGATTGGATACATTACCATATTGGGGTTAACAGAGATATACATACCATGTGAAATATATAATCACCAAAGACGTACGGAAGACCAGGAGAAGACTACTCAACATTGTGTCATAACCTACATGGGAAAAGGATGCGAGGAAGAATAGATACACGTATATGTGTGAAAGAACCACATCTTGCACACCTAGAACAAACAAACCATTGTAATCAAATTTGCTGGGATAAAAAATAAAAAGTAAATTACAATTATGAACAAGAAGTAATGAGACATAAACATAAAGTGCTTTTTTCCTGGCACATTCCATTCGAATTTACAACCTAGAACACCACTTCCATTAAGGCTCTGTTTCCCCAGTTACCAAATTTGGTAAAGGAGAAATGCTGCCACCTTGTGGCCGTTTCCTGCAAGAGCAGCTTTAAACTCACAGCTAATGGTCACTTAACATTCACAAGGACTCAGGGCTGTAAAGGACACCTGCCCTAAAAAATTGTGCTGAAGAAGGGAATGGACAAAAAAATTCAAAACAGGCAAATGTTTCAAGAAGAGAGTATGAGGAGTTAAGTTTTACTCACGCTCTTTTAAAAAAAAAGGAAAATGGATAAAAGCTCAACCTCAGGGAGTGTTAGACCCATGCAATCTAATCTACAAAAAGTTTCAACTTAGACCAGTCGACTGACCATCAGCAAAATGTCTACAAACAATAAATGCTGACGGGGTTTTCAAGAACTGTATCCCCTCTACCTGCTGGTGAGACGTAAAGGGGTAACAGCCAATAATGAGAAGAGAAAGGAGCTGTGTTTAAAAGTAAAAATGGAGGTACCATTCAATCCAGCAGGCGCACCATTGGACCTCTCACCTGAGAAGACAAGAATCGAGAAGACACAGGCCGCAAAAGCTGCAGTGCAGCCTTATTCACAATAGCCAAGACAGTGAAGCAATCAAAATATCCAACAAGAGGTGAATGGATAAAGAAGAAGTGGTCCATGTACACAATGGAATATTAGCCATGGAAAACAATGAACCATTGCTCTTTGAGGCACCACAAATGGGTCTGGAGATAGTCACGAAACATGAGGTAGCTCGGAAACCAAAGACCTGTATTCTATGATATCACTTATAGGCGTTATCTAATAACTGACACAAATGAATATATTTCCACAGAGAAAGACACTCACAGACTTAGAAAACAAACTATGCTCATCTAAAAGGAAAGGTGGGGGGAATGGATAAGTTAAGATTAGTGTTGCTCTATGTATACAAACACATAGTATATACATATCTCAAAAAGACCGACCATCTAGCAAGGGAGGTCTGTGGAACACTCTGTAACATTTAACATGGGAAGAGGATCTGTACTTGAATAGACATATATAATGTACAAATGAACCAGATTGTGTACACCTAGGAGAGACAATATTCGAAGCTTTACCCCAATTAAAAAAAAATTTAAAACCAAGAAGAAATAATGAGACATAAACTTATGGGGGTGTCTCCAGGCACATTCCAATTTAATTTACAACCTAGGAACACGAATTCCAGAAAGGCTCTGCTGCCCTAGTACCCAGATTTGGGAGTGGAGAAATGCTGCCTGCTTGAGGCCACTTCCCACAACAGCAGCTTTAAACCCATTGCTAAGGGTCACTAAATATTCACCAAACTTGCAGTTCGGGAAATGACACCTGCTCTCTAAAAAAATTCTGAGGTGGAAAATCGACCAAAAATTTCAAAATAGGGCAACCTTCCAAGAAGATAGTTTCAAGAGATATATTGTACTCCCAACTGTTTCCTTTTTTTTAACAGAAAAGAAAACGGTGGAGAAACATGATGAGTTTTACGAATTTTCAAAGACATGCAAACCCAAATTACAAAACCCTATCAGCACACAGCAGCCAGTAGGGCCATTAGCATAAAGGCAGGAAACAATAAATGCTAAATCGATTGTGGAGAAATGCATACCCTCGATTCTAAGGGGGACGTGGTAAGAGCCACTAATGAAAACACAAAGAAGGTGCTTTGAAAAGGGAAACACGGTGCTACCAGTCAATCAATCACACCCACTGCTGGGCCTATCAACTGAGAAAATGAGAATCAAAAAGTCACAGGCTGGCAATCCTGTACTCCAACAATATTTACCATAGCCAACACTTGGAAGCAATGAAAATGTCCATCAACCGAGGAATGCGCAAAGTAGAAGTGGTCCACGTGCACACTGGGGAATTACTCCAATAAAAACTAAAAATTAAATTTAAAAATCCAACAAAAGTAAGGAGACATCAGCTTGTGTGGGTTTGTCCGGGCACACTCCACTCTAATTTATAACCGAGAAACACCACAGGCCGCAAGGGCTTTTCCCTAGTTACCATGGTGGGGACATAGAAAGGCTGCCGCCCTCTGGCATTTACCTGCAAAAGCAGCTTTAAAGCCTGTGCTAATGGTCATTTCATAGGAACAAGTACTGCAGAAATGTAAATGAAACCTGCCCTCAAAATGTCTTCAGGGAGGTAATGGCCAAAACATTTCAAAATGTGACACATACTTTAAGAGAACACTTTGAAGAACTAAGGGGTAATCACAGGTTGAAAAATAAAAAGGACATGCCTTAAAGCTCAATTTCAACGGATTATGAGGCACAGGCGAATTCAACCACAAAGAGGTATCAGCTCACACTTGTCAGAATAACCATCAGCAAGGAAACTACAAACAATAAATGCTGAAGGTGTTGTGGAGAAATGCATACCCTCAACTTCAAGTGGGACATAACTTGAAAAGGGCCACGAATGAGAACAGAATGGAGGTGCCTTAAAAAGGTAAACATTGAGCTACCATATGATCCAGCAGGCCCACTCCTCGACCTATAATCTAAGAAGAAAGAATTGGAAAGACACAGGCAGGCAAATCTGCATGGCACAGTATTACAATAGCCAAGATATGGAAGTAACCAAAAAGTCCACCAACAGATGGGTGGACAAAGAAGAACTCCTCCATGTACGGATGGAATATTCGCTAGTGAAAAAAATGAAACAATGCCATTTGCAGCACCATACACGAGTCTAGACGTAATCACGCCACCTGTAGTCAGTGAGAAAGCAAAAGACACATATCCTATCATATCACTTTTAGGAGTTACTTAAAAATTGATACCAATGAAGATATTTCCACAGAGAAAGGCAATCACAGATTCATTAAAAAAAGTTATGGTTCACCAAATAGAAAGGGATGAGGATTGGATACATTACCATATTGGGGTTAACAGAGATATACATACCATGTGAAATATATAATCACCAAAGACGTACGGAAGACCAGGAGAAGACTACTCAACATTGTGTCATAACCTACATGGGAAAAGGATGCGAGGAAGAATAGATACACGTATATGTGTGAAAGAACCACATCTTGCACACCTAGAACAAACAAACCATTGTAATCAAATTTGCTGGGATAAAAAATAAAAAGTAAATTACAATTATGAACAAGAAGTAATGAGACATAAACATAAAGTGCTTTTTTCCTGGCACATTCCATTCGAATTTACAACCTAGAACACCACTTCCATTAAGGCTCTGTTTCCCCAGTTACCAAATTTGGTAAAGGAGAAATGCTGCCACCTTGTGGCCGTTTCCTGCAAGAGCAGCTTTAAACTCACAGCTAATGGTCACTTAACATTCACAAGGACTCAGGGCTGTAAAGGACACCTGCCCTAAAAAATTGTGCTGAAGAAGGGAATGGACAAAAAAATTCAAAACAGGCAAATGTTTCAAGAAGAGAGTATGAGGAGTTAAGTTTTACTCACGCTCTTTTAAAAAAAAAGGAAAATGGATAAAAGCTCAACCTCAGGGAGTGTTAGACCCATGCAATCTAATCTACAAAAAGTTTCAACTTAGACCAGTCGACTGACCATCAGCAAAATGTCTACAAACAATAAATGCTGACGGGGTTTTCAAGAACTGTATCCCCTCTACCTGCTGGTGAGACGTAAAGGGGTAACAGCCAATAATGAGAAGAGAAAGGAGCTGTGTTTAAAAGTAAAAATGGAGGTACCATTCAATCCAGCAGGCGCACCATTGGACCTCTCACCTGAGAAGACAAGAATCGAGAAGACACAGGCCGCAAAACTGCAGTGCAGCCTTATTCACATTAGCCAAGACAGTGAAGCAATCAAAATATCCAACAAGAGGTGAATGGATAAAGAAGAAGTGGTCCATGTACACAATGGAATATTAGCCATGGAAAACAATGAACCATTGCTCTTTGAGGCACCACAAATGAGTCTGGAGATAATCACGAAACATGAGGTAACTCGGAAACCAAAGACCTGTATTCTATATCACTTATAGGCGTTATCTAATAACTGACACAAATGAATATATTTCCACAGAGAAAGACACTCACAGACTTAGAAAACAAACTATGCTCATCTAAAAGGAAAGGTGGGGGGAATGGATAAGTTAAGATTAGTGTTGCTCTATGTATACAAACACATAGTATATACATATCTCAAAAAGACCGACCATCTAGCAAGGGAGGTCTGTGGAACACTCTGTAACATTTAACATGGGAAGAGGATCTGTACTTGAATAGACATATATAATGTACAAATGAACCAGATTGTGTACACCTAGGAGAGACAATATTCGAAGCTTTACCCCAATTAAAAAAAAATTTAAAACCAAGAAGAAATAATGAGACATAAACTTATGGGGGTGTCTCCAGGCACATTCCAATTTAATTTACAACCTAGGAACACGAATTCCAGAAAGGCTCTGCTGCCCTAGTACCCAGATTTGGGAGTGGAGAAATGCTGCCTGCTTGAGGCCACTTCCCACAACAGCAGCTTTAAACCCATTGCTAAGGGTCACTAAATATTCACCAAACTTGCAGTTCGGGAAATGACACCTGCTCTCTAAAAAAATTCTGAGGTGGAAAATCGACCAAAAATTTCAAAATAGGGCAACCTTCCAAGAAGATAGTTTCAAGAGATATATTGTACTCCCAACTGTTTCCTTTTTTTTAACAGAAAAGAAAACGGTGGAGAAACATGATGAGTTTTACGAATTTTCAAAGACATGCAAACCCAAATTACAAAACCCTATCAGCACACAGCAGCCAGTAGGGCCATTAGCATAAAGGCAGGAAACAATAAATGCTAAATCGATTGTGGAGAAATGCATACCCTCGATTCTAAGGGGGACGTGGTAAGAGCCACTAATGAAAACACAAAGAAGGTGCTTTGAAAAGGGAAACACGGTGCTACCAGTCAATCAATCACACCCACTGCTGGGCCTATCAACTGAGAAAATGAGAATCAAAAAGTCACAGGCTGGCAATCCTGTACTCCAACAATATTTACCATAGCCAACACTTGGAAGCAATGAAAATGTCCATCAACCGAGGAATGCGCAAAGTAGAAGTGGTCCACGTGCACACTGGGGAATTACTCCAATAAAAACTAAAAATTAAATTTAAAAATCCAACAAAAGTAAGGAGACATCAGCTTGTGTGGGTTTGTCCGGGCACACTCCACTCTAATTTATAACCGAGAAACACCACAGGCCGCAAGGGCTTTTCCCTAGTTACCATGGTGGGGACATAGAAAGGCTGCCGCCCTCTGGCATTTACCTGCAAAAGCAGCTTTAAAGCCTGTGCTAATGGTCATTTCATAGGAACAAGTACTGCAGAAATGTAAATGAAACCTGCCCTCAAAATGTCTTGAGGGAGGTAATGGCCAAAACATTTCAAAATGTGACATATACTTTAAGAGAACACTTTGAAGAACTAAGGGGTAATCACAGGTTGAAAAATAAAAAGGACATGCCTTAAAGCTCAATTTCAACGGATTATGAGGCACAGGCGAATTCAACCACAAAGAGGTATCAGCTCACACTTGTCAGAATAACCATCAGCAAGGAAACTACAAACAATAAATGCTGAAGGTGTTGTGGAGAAATGCATACCCTCAACTTCAAGTGGGACGAACTTGAAAAGGGCCACGAATGAGAACAGAATGGAGGTGCCTTAAAAAGTATGATCCAGCAGGCCCACTCCTCGACCTATAATCTAAGAAGAAAGAATTGGAAAGACACAGGCAGGCAAATCTGCATGGCACAGTATTACAATAGCCAAGATATGGAAGTAACCAAAAACTCCACCAACAGATGGGTGGACAAAGAAGTACTCCTCCATGTACAGATGGAATATTTGCTAGTGAAAAAAATGAAACAATGCCATTTGCAGCACCATACATGAGTCTAGACGTAATCACGCCACCTGTAGTCAGTGAGAAAGCAAAAGACACATATCCTATCATATCACTTTTAGGAGTTACTTAAAAATTGATACCAATGAAGATATTTCCACAGAGAAAGGAAATCACAGATTCATTAAAAAAACTTATGGTTCACCAAATAGAAAGGGATGAGGATTGGATACATTACCATATTGGGGTTAACAGAGATATACATACCATGTGAAATATATAATCACCAAAGACGTACGGAAGACCAGGAGAAGACTACTCAACATTGTGTCATAACCTACATGGGAAAAGGATGCGAGGAAGAATAGATACACGTATATGTGTGAAAGAACCACATCTTGCACACCTAGAACAAACAAACCATTGTAATCAAATTTGCTGGGATAAAAAATAAAAAGTAAATTACAATTATGAACAAGAAGTAATGAGACATAAACATAAAGTGCTTTTTTCCTGGCACATTCCATTCGAATTTACAACCTAGAACACCACTTCCTTTAAGGCTCTGTTTCCCCAGTTACCAAATTTGGTAAAGGAGAAATGCTGCCACCTTGTGGCCGTTTCCTGCAAGAGCAGCTTTAAACTCACAGCTAATGGTCACTTAACATTCACAAGGACTCAGGGCTGTAAAGGACACCTGCCCTAAAAAATTGTGCTGAAGTAGGGAATGGACAAAAAAATTCAAAACAGGCATATGTTTCAAGAAGAGAGTATGAGGAGTTAAGTTTTACTCACGCTCTTTTAAAAAAAAGGAAAATGGATAAAAGCTCAACCTCAGGGAGTGTTAGACCCATGCAATCTAATCTACAAAAAGGTTCAACTTAGACCAGTCGACTGACCATCAGCAAAATGTCTACAAACAATAAATGCTGACGGGGTTTTCAAGAACTGTATCCCCTCTACCTGCTGGTGAGACGTAAAGGGGTAACAGCCAATAATGAGAAGAGAAAGGAGCTGTGTTTAAAAGTAAAAATGGAGGTACCATTCAATCCAGCAGCCGCACCATTGGACCTCTCACCTGAGAAGACAAGAATCGAGAAGACACAGGCCGCAAAAGCTGCAGTGCAGCCTTATTCACAATAGCCAAGACAGTGAAGCAATCGAAATATCCAACAAGAGGTGAATGGATAAAGAAGAAGTGGTCCATGTACACAATGGAATATTAGCCATGGAAAACAATGAACCATTGCTCTTTGAGGCACCACAAATGGGTCTGGAGATAATCACGAAACATGAGGTAGCTCGGAAACCAAAGACCTGTATTCTATGATATCACTTATAGGCGTTATCTAATAACTGACACAAATGAATATATTTCCACAGAGAAAGACACTCACAGACTTGAAAACAAACTATGCTCATCTAAAAGGAAAGGTGGGGGGAATGGATAAGTTAAGATTAGTGTTGCTCTATGTATACAAACACATAGTATATACATATCTCAAAAAGACCGACCATGGAGCAAGGGAGGTCTGTGGAACCCTCTGTAACATTTTACATGGGAAGAGGATCTGTACTTGAATAGACATATATAATGTACAAATGAACCAGATTGTGTACACCTAGGACAGACAATATTCGAAGCTTTACCACAATTAAAAAAAAATTTAAAACGAAGAAGAAATAATGAGACATAAACTTATGGGGGTTTCTCCAGGCACATTCCAATTTAATTTACAACCTAGGAACACGACTTCCAGAAAGGCTCTGCTGCCCTAGTACCCAGATTTGGGAGTGGAGAAATGCTGCCTGCTTGAGGCCACTTCCCACAACAGCAGCTTTAAACCCATTGCTAAGGGTCACTAAATATTCACCAAACTTGCAGTTCGGGAAATGACACCTGCTCTCTAAAAAAATTCTGAGGTGGAAAATCGACCAAAAATTTCAAAATAGGGCAACCTTCCAAGAAGACAATTTCAAGAAATATATTGTACTCCCAACTGTTTCCTTTTTTTTAACAGAAAAGAAAACGGTGGAGAAACATGATGAGTTTTACGAATTTTCAAAGACATGCAAACCCAAATTACAAAACCCTATCAGCACACAGCAGCCAGTAGGGCCATTAGCATAAAGGCAGCAAACAATAAATGCTAAATCGATTGTGGAGAAATGCATACCCTCGATTCTAAGGGGGACGTGGTAAGAGCCACTAATGAAAACACAAAGAAGGTGCTTTGAAAAGGGAAACACGGTGCTACCAGTCAATCAGTCACACCCACTGCTGGGCCTATCAACTGAGAAAATGAGAATCAAAAAGTCACAGGCTGGCAATCCTGCACTCCAACAATATTTACCATAGCCAACACTTGGAAGCAATGAAAATGTCCATCAACCGAGGAATGCGCAAAGTAGAAGTGGTCCACGTGCACACTGGGGAATTACTCCAATAAAAACTAAAAATTAAATTTAAAAATCCAACAAAAGTAAGGAGACATCAGCTTGTGTGGGTTTGTCCGGGCACACTCCACTCTAATTTATAACCGAGAAACACCACAGGCCGCAAGGGCTTTTCCCTAGTTACCATGGTGGGGACATAGAAAGGCTGCCACCCTCTGGCATTTACCTGCAAAAGCAGCTTTAAAGCCTTTGCTAATGGTCATTTCATAGGAACAAGTACTGCAGAACTGTAAATGAAACCTGCCCTCAAAATGTCTTGAGGGAGGTAATGGCCAAAACATTTCAAAATGTGACACATACTTTAAGAGAACACTTTGAAGAACTAAGGGGTAATCACAGGTTGAAAAATAAAAAGGACATGCCTTAAAGCTCAATTTCAACGGATTATGAGGCACAGGCGAATTCAACCACAAAGAGGTATCAGCTCACACTTGTCAGAATAACCATCAGCAAGGAAACTACAAACAATAAATGCTGAAGGTGTTGTGGAGAAATGCATACCCTCAACTTCAAGTGGGACATAACTTGAAAAGGGCCACGAATGAGAACAGAATGGAGGTGCCTTAAAAAGGTAAACATTGAGCTACCATATGATCCAGCAGGCCCACTCCTCGACCTATAATCTAAGAAGAAAGAATTGGAAAGACACAGGCAGGCAAATCTGCATGGCACAGTATTACAATAGCCAAGATATGGAAGTAACCAAAAAGTCCACCAACAGATGGGTGGACAAAGAAGAACTCCTCCATGTACGGATGGAATATTCGCTAGTGAAAAAAATGAAACAATGCCATTTGCAGCACCATACATGAGTCTAGACGTAATCACGCCACCTGTAGTCAGTGAGAAAGCAAAAGACACATATCCTATCATATCACTTTTAGGAGTTACTTAAAAATTGATACCAATGAAGATATTTCCACAGAGAAAGGCAATCACAGATTCATTAAAAAAAGTTATGGTTCACCAAATAGAAAGGGATGAGGATTGGATACATTACCATATTGGGGTTAACAGAGATATACATACCATGTGAAATATATAATCACCAAAGACGTACGGAAGACCAGGAGAAGACTACTCAACATTGTGTCATAACCTACATGGGAAAAGGATGCAAGGAAGAATAGATACACGTATATGTGTGAAAGAACCACATCTTGCACACCTAGAACAAACAAAGCATTGTAATCAAATTTGCTGGGATAAAAAATAAAAAGTAAATTACAATTATGAACAAGAAGTAATGAGACATAAACATAAAGTGCTTTTTTCCTGGCACATTCCATTCGAATTTACAACCTAGAACACCACTTCCATTAAGGCTCTGTTTCCCCAGTTACCAAATTTGGTAAAGGAGAAATGCTGCCACCTTGTGGCCGTTTCCTGCAAGAGCAGCTTTAAACTCACAGCTAATGGTCACTTAACATTCACAAGGACTCAGGGCTGTAAAGGACACCTGCCCTAAAAAATTGTGCTGAAGAAGGGAATGGACAAAAAAATTCAAAACAGGCAAATGTTTCAAGAAGAGAGTATGAGGAGTTAAGTTTTACTCACGCTCTTTTTAAAAAAAAGGAAAATGGATAAAAGCTCAACCTCAGGGAGTGTTAGACCCATGCAATCTAATCTACAAAAAGGTTCAACTTAGACCAGTCGACTGACCATCAGCAAAATGTCTACAAACAATAAATGCTGACGGGGTTTTCAAGAACTGTATCCCCTCTACCTGCTGGTGAGACGTAAAGGGGTAACAGCCAATAATGAGAAGAGAAAGGAGCTGTGTTTAAAAGTAAAAATGGAGGTACCATTCAATCCAGCAGCCGCACCATTGGACCTCTCACCTGAGAAGACAAGAATCGAGAAGACACAGGCCGCAAAAGCTGCAGTGCAGCCTTATTCACAATAGCCAAGACAGTGAAGCAATCAAAATATCCAACAAGAGGTGAATGGATAAAGAAGAAGTGGTCCATGTACACAATGGAATATTAGCCATGGAAAACAATGAACCATTGCTCTTTGAGGCACCACAAATGGGTCTGGAGATAATCACGAAACATGAGGTAGCTCGGAAACCAAAGACCTGTATTCTATGATATCACTTATAGGCGTTATCTAATAACTGACACAAATGAATATATTTCCACAGAGAAAGACACTCACAGACTTGAAAACAAACTATGCTCATCTAAAAGGAAAGGTGGGGGGAATGGATAAGTTAAGATTAGTGTTGCTCTATGTATACAAACACATAGTATATACATATCTCAAAAAGACCGACCATGGAGCAAGGGAGGTCTGTGGAACCCTCTGTAACATTTTACATGGGAAGAGGATCTGTACTTGAATAGACATATATAATGTACAAATGAACCAGATTGTGTACACCTAGGACAGACAATATTCGAAGCTTTACCACAATTAAAAAAAAATTTAAAACGAAGAAGAAATAATGAGACATAAACTTATGGGGGTTTCTCCAGGCACATTCCAATTTAATTTACAACCTAGGAACACGACTTCCAGAAAGGCTCTGCTGCCCTAGTACCCAGATTTGGGAGTGGAGAAATGCTGCCTGCTTGAGGCCACTTCCCACAACAGCAGCTTTAAACCCATTGCTAAGGGTCACTAAATATTCACCAAACTTGCAGTTCGGGAAATGACACCTGCTCTCTAAAAAAATTCTGAGTTGGAAAATCGACCAAAAATTTGAAAATAGGGCAACCTTCCAAGAAGACAATTTCAAGAAATATATTGTACTCCCAACTGTTTCCTTTTTTTTAACAGAAAAGAAAACGGTGGAGAAACATGATGAGTTTTACGAATTTTCAAAGACATGCAAACCCAAATTACAAAACCCTATCAGCACACAGCAGCCAGTAGGGCCATTAGCATAAAGGCAGCAAACAATAAATGCTAAATCGATTGTGGAGAAATGCATACCCTCGATTCTAAGGGGGACGTGGTAAGAGCCACTAATGAAAACACAAAGAAGGTGCTTTGAAAAGGGAAACACGGTGCTACCAGTCAATCAGTCACACCCACTGCTGGGCCTATCAACTGAGAAAATGAGAATCAAAAACTCACAGGCTGGCAATCCTGCACTCCAACAATATTTACCATAGCCAACACTTGGAAGCAATGAAAATGTCCATCAACCGAGGAATGCGCAAAGTAGAAGTGGTCCACGTGCACACTGGGGAATTACTCCAATAAAAACTAAAAATTAAATTTAAAAATCCAACAAAAGTAAGGAGACATCAGCTTGTGTGTGTTTGTCCGGGCACACTCCACTCTAATTTATAACCGAGAAACACCACAGGCCGCAAGGGCTTTTCCCTAGTTACCATGGTGGGGACATAGAAAGGCTGCCGCCCTCTGGCATTTACCTGCAAAAGCAGCTTTAAAGCCTTTGCTAATGGTCATTTCATAGGAACAAGTACTGCAGAACTGTAAATGAAACCTGCCCTCAAAATGTCTTGAGGGAGGTAATGGCCAAAACATTTCAAAATGTGACACATACTTTAAGAGAACACTTTGAAGAACTAAGGGGTAATCACAGGTTGAAAAATAAAAAGGACATGCCTTAAAGCTCAATTTCAACGGATTATGAGGCACAGGCGAATTCAACCACAAAGAGGTATCAGCTCACACTTGTCAGAATAACCATCAGCAAGGAAACTACAAACAATAAATGCTGAAGGTGTTGTGGAGAAATGCATACCCTCAACTTCAAGTGGGACATAACTTGAAAAGGGCCAAGAATGAGAACAGAATGGAGGTGCCTTAAAAAGGTAAACATTGAGCTACCATATGATCCAGCAGGCCCACTCCTCGACCTATAATCTAAGAAGAAAGAATTGGAAAGACACAGGCAGGCAAATCTGCATGGCACAGTATTACAATAGCCAAGATATGGAAGTAACCAAAAAGTCCACCAACAGATGGGTGGACAAAGAAGAACTCCTCCATGTACGGATGGAATATTCGCTAGTGAAAAAAATGAAACAATGCCATTTGCAGCACCATACACGAGTCTAGACGTAATCACACCACCTGTAGTCAGTGAGAAAGCAAAAGACACATATCCTATCATATCACTTTTAGGAGTTACTTAAAAATTGATACCAATGAAGATATTTCCACAGAGAAAGGCAATCACAGATTCATTAAAAAAACTTATGGTTCACCAAATAGAAAGGGATGAGGATTGGATACATTACCATATTGGGGTTAACAGAGATATACATACCATGTGAAATATATAATCACCAAAGACGTACGGAAGACCAGGAGAAGACTACTCAACATTGTGTCATAACCTACATGGGAAAAGGATGCGAGGAAGAATAGATACACGTATATGTGTGAAAGAACCACATCTTGCACACCTAGAACAAACAAACCATTGTAATCAAATTTGCTGGGATAAAAAATAAAAAGTAAATTACAATTATGAACAAGAAGTAATGAGACATAAACATAAAGTGCTTTTTTCCTGGCACATTCCATTCGAATTTACAACCTAGAACACCACTTCCATTAAGGCTCTGTTTCCCCAGTTACCAAATTTGGTAAAGGAGAAATGCTGCCACCTTGTGGCCGTTTCCTGCAAGAGCAGCTTTAAACTCACAGCTAATGGTCACTTAACATTCACAAGGACTCAGGGCTGTAAAGGACACCTGCCCTAAAAAATTGTGCTGAAGAAGGGAATGGACAAAAAAATTCAAAACAGGCAAATGTTTCAAGAAGAGAGTATGAGGAGTTAAGTTTTACTCACGCTCTTTTAAAAAAAAAGGAAAATGGATAAAAGCTCAACCTCAGGGAGTGTTAGACCCATGCAATCTAATCTACAAAAAGTTTCAACTTAGACCAGTCGACTGACCATCAGCAAAATGTCTACAAACAATAAATGCTGACGGGGTTTTCAAGAACTGTATCCCCTCTACCTGCTGGTGAGACGTAAAGGGGTAACAGCCAATAATGAGAAGAGAAAGGAGCTGTGTTTAAAAGTAAAAATGGAGGTACCATTCAATCCAGCAGGCGCACCATTGGACCTCTCACCTGAGAAGACAAGAATCGAGAAGACACAGGCCGCAAAACTGCAGTGCAGCCTTATTCACATTAGCCAAGACAGTGAAGCAATCAAAATATCCAACAAGAGGTGAATGGATAAAGAAGAAGTGGTCCATGTACACAATGGAATATTAGCCATGGAAAACAATGAACCATTGCTCTTTGAGGCACCACAAATGAGTCTGGAGATAATCACGAAACATGAGGTAACTCGGAAACCAAAGACCTGTATTCTATATCACTTATAGGCGTTATCTAATAACTGACACAAATGAATATATTTCCACAGAGAAAGACACTCACAGACTTAGAAAACAAACTATGCTCATCTAAAAGGAAAGGTGGGGGGAATGGATAAGTTAAGATTAGTGTTGCTCTATGTATACAAACACATAGTATATACATATCTCAAAAAGACCGACCATCTAGCAAGGGAGGTCTGTGGAACACTCTGTAACATTTAACATGGGAAGAGGATCTGTACTTGAATAGACATATATAATGTACAAATGAACCAGATTGTGTACACCTAGGAGAGACAATATTCGAAGCTTTACCCCAATTAAAAAAAAATTTAAAACCAAGAAGAAATAATGAGACATAAACTTATGGGGGTGTCTCCAGGCACATTCCAATTTAATTTACAACCTAGGAACACGACTTCCAGAAAGGCTCTGCTGCCCTAGTACCCAGATTTGGGAGTGGAGAAATGCTGCCTGCTTGAGGCCACTTCCCACAACAGCAGCTTTAAACCCATTGCTAAGGGTCACTAAATATTCACCAAACTTGCAGTTCGGGAAATGACACCTGCTCTCTAAAAAAATTCTGAGGTGGAAAATCGACCAAAAATTTCAAAATAGGGCAACCTTCCAAGAAGATAGTTTCAAGAGATATATTGTACTCCCAACTGTTTCCTTTTTTTTAACAGAAAAGAAAACGGTGGAGAAACATGATGAGTTTTACGAATTTTCAAAGACATGCAAACCCAAATTACAAAACCCTATCAGCACACAGCAGCCAGTAGGGCCATTAGCATAAAGACAGGAAACAATAAATGCTAAATCGATTGTGGAGAAATGCATACCCTCGATTCTAAGGGGGACGTGGTAAGAGCCACTAATGAAAACACAAAGAAGGTGCTTTGAAAAGGGAAACACGGTGCTACCAGTCAATCAATCACACCCACTGCTGGGCCTATCAACTGAGAAAATGAGAATCAAAAAGTCACAGGCTGGCAATCCTGTACTCCAACAATATTTACCATAGCGAACACTTGGAAGCAATGAAAATGTCCATCAACCGAGGAATGCGCAAAGTAGAAGTGGTCCACGTGCACACTGGGGAATTACTCCAATAAAAACTAAAAATTAAATTTAAAAATCCAACAAAAGTAAGGAGACATCAGCTTGTGTGGGTTTGTCCGGGCACACTCCACTCTAATTTATAACCGAGAAACACCACAGGCCGCAAGGGCTTTTCCCTAGTTACCATGGTGGGGACATAGAAAGGCTGCCACCCTCTGGCATTTACCTGCAAAAGCAGCTTTAAAGCCTTTGCTAATGGTCATTTCATAGGAACAAGTACTGCAGAACTGTAAATGAAACCTGCCCTCAAAATGTCTTGAGGGAGGTAATGGCCAAAACATTTCAAAATGTGACACATACTTTAAGAGAACACTTTGAAGAACTAAGGGGTAATCACAGGTTGAAAAATAAAAAGGACATGCCTTAAAGCTCAATTTCAACGGATTATGAGGCACAGGCGAATTCAACCACAAAGAGGTATCAGCTCACACTTGTCAGAATAACCATCAGCAAAGAAACTACAAACAATAAATGCTGAAGGTGTTGTGGAGAAATGCATACCCTCAACTTCAAGTGGGACATAACTTGAAAAGGGCCACGAATGAGAACAGAATGGAGGTGCCTTAAAAAGGTAAACATTGAGCTACCATATGATCCAGCAGGCCCACTCCTCGACCTATAATCTAAGAAGAAAGAATTGGAAAGACACAGGCAGGCAAATCTGCATGGCACAGTATTACAATAGCCAAGATATGGAAGTAACCAAAAAGTCCACCAACAGATGGGTGGACAAAGAAGAACTCCTCCATGTACGGATGGAATATTCGCTAGTGAAAAAAATGAAACAATGCCATTTGCAGCACCATACACGAGTCTAGACGTAATCACGCCACCTGTAGTCAGTGAGAAAGCAAAAGACACATATCCTATCATATCACTTTTAGGAGTTACTTAAAAATTGATACCAATGAAGATATTTCCACAGAGAAAGGAAATCACAGATTCATTAAAAAAAGTTATGGTTCACCAAATAGAAAGGGATGAGGATTGGATACATTACCATATTGGGGTTAACAGAGATATACATACCATGTGAAATATATAATCACCAAAGACGTACGGAAGACCAGGAGAAGACTACTCAACATTGTGTCATAACCTACATGGGAAAAGGATGCAAGGAAGAATAGATACACGTATATGTGTGAAAGAACCACATCTTGCACACCTAGAACAAACAAAGCATTGTAATCAAATTTGCTGGGATAAAAAATAAAAAGTAAATTACAATTATGAACAAGAAGTAATGAGACATAAATATAAAGTGCTTTTTTCCTGGCACATTCCATTCGAATTTACAACCTAGAACACCACTTCCATTAAGGCTCTGTTTCCCCAGTTACCAAATTTGGTAAAGGAGAAATGCTGCCACCTTGTGGCCGTTTCCTGCAAGAGCAGCTTTAAACTCACAGCTAATGGTCACTTAACATTCACAAGGACTCAGGGCTGTAAAGGACACCTGCCCTAAAAAATTGTGCTGAAGTAGGGAATGGACAAAAAAATTCAAAACAGGCAAATGTTTCAAGAAGAGAGTATGAGGAGTTAAGTTTTACTCACGCTCTTTTTAAAAAAAAGGAAAATGGATAAAAGCTCAACCTCAGGGAGTGTTAGACCCATGCAATCTAATCTACAAAAAGGTTCAACTTAGACCAGTCGACTGACCATCAGCAAAATGTCTACAAACAATAAATGCTGACGGGGTTTTCAAGAACTGTATCCCCTCTACCTGCTGCTGAGACGTAAAGGGGTAACAGCCAATAATGAGAAGAGAAAGGAGCTGTGTTTAAAAGTAAAAATGGAGGTACCATTCAATCCAGCAGCCGCACCATTGGACCTCTCACCTGAGAAGACAAGAATCGAGAAGACACAGGCCGCAAAAGCTGCAGTGCAGCCTTATTCACAATAGCCAAGACAGTGAAGCAATCAAAATATCCAACAAGAGGTGAATGGATAAAGAAGAAGTGGTCCATGTACACAATGGAATATTAGCCATGGAAAACAATGAACCATTGCTCTTTGAGGCACCACAAATGGGTCTGGAGATAATCACGAAACATGAGGTAGCTCGGAAACCAAAGACCTGTATTCTATGATATCACTTATAGGCGTTATCTAATAACTGACACAAATGAATATATTTCCACAGAGAAAGACACTCACAGACTTGAAAACAAACTATGCTCATCTAAAAGGAAAGGTGGGGGGAATGGATAAGTTAAGATTAGTGTTGCTCTATGTATACAAACACATAGTATATACATATCTCAAAAAGACCGACCATGGAGCAAGGGAGGTCTGTGGAACCCTCTGTAACATTTTACATGGGAAGAGGATCTGTACTTGAATAGACATATATAATGTACAAATGAACCAGATTGTGTACACCTAGGACAGACAATATTCGAAGCTTTACCACAATTAAAAAAAAATTTAAAACCAAGAAGAAATAATGAGACATAAACTTATGGGGGTTTCTCCAGGCACATTCCAATTTAATTTACAACCTAGGAACACGACTTCCAGAAAGGCTCTGCTGCCCTAGTACCCAGATTTGGGAGTGGAGAAATGCTGCCTGCTTGAGGCCACTTCCCACAACAGCAGCTTTAAACCCATTGCTAAGGGTCACTAAATATTCACCAAACTTGCAGTTCGGGAAATGACACCTGCTCTCTAAAAAAATTCTGAGTTGGAAAATCGACCAAAAATTTGAAAATAGGGCAACCTTCCAAGAAGACAATTTCAAGAAATATATTGTACTCCCAACTGTTTCCTTTTTTTTAACAGAAAAGAAAACGGTGGAGAAACATGATGAGTTTTACGAATTTTCAAAGACATGCAAACCCAAATTACAAAACCCTATCAGCACACAGCAGCCAGTAGGGCCATTAGCATAAAGGCAGCAAACAATAAATGCTAAATCGATTGTGGAGAAATGCATACCCTCGATTCTAAGGGGGACGTGGTAAGAGCCACTAATGAAAACACAAAGAAGGTGCTTTGAAAAGGGAAACACGGTGCTACCAGTCAATCAGTCACACCCACTGCTGGGCCTATCAACTGAGAAAATGAGAATCAAAAACTCACAGGCTGGCAATCCTGCACTCCAACAATATTTACCATAGCCAACACTTGGAAGCAATGAAAATGTCCATCAACCGAGGAATGCGCAAAGTAGAAGTGGTCCACGTGCACACTGGGGAATTACTCCAATAAAAACTAAAAATTAAATTTAAAAATCCAACAAAAGTAAGGAGACATCAGCTTGTGTGTGTTTGTCCGGGCACACTCCACTCTAATTTATAACCGAGAAACACCACAGGCCGCAAGGGCTTTTCCCTAGTTACCATGGTGGGGACATAGAAAGGCTGCCGCCCTCTGGCATTTACCTGCAAAAGCAGCTTTAAAGCCTTTGCTAATGGTCATTTCATAGGAACAAGTACTGCAGAACTGTAAATGAAACCTGCCCTCAAAATGTCTTGAGGGAGGTAATGGCCAAAACATTTCAAAATGTGACACATACTTTAAGAGAACACTTTGAAGAACTAAGGGGTAATCACAGGTTGAAAAATAAAAAGGACATGCCTTAAAGCTCAATTTCAACGGATTATGAGGCACAGGCGAATTCAACCACAAAGAGGTATCAGCTCACACTTGTCAGAATAACCATCAGCAAGGAAACTACAAACAATAAATGCTGAAGGTGTTGTGGAGAAATGCATACCCTCAACTTCAAGTGGGACATAACTTGAAAAGGGCCAAGAATGAGAACAGAATGGAGGTGCCTTAAAAAGGTAAACATTGAGCTACCATATGATCCAGCAGGCCCACTCCTCGACCTATAATCTAAGAAGAAAGAATTGGAAAGACACAGGCAGGCAAATCTGCATGGCACAGTATTACAATAGCCAAGATATGGAAGTAACCAAAAAGTCCACCAACAGATGGGTGGACAAAGAAGAACTCCTCCATGTACGGATGGAATATTCGCTAGTGAAAAAAATGAAACAATGCCATTTGCAGCACCATACACGAGTCTAGACGTAATCACGCCACCTGTAGTCAGTGAGAAAGCAAAAGACACATATCCTATCATATCACTTTTAGGAGTTACTTAAAAATTGATACCAATGAAGATATTTCCACAGAGAAAGGCAATCACAGATTCATTAAAAAAACTTATGGTTCACCAAATAGAAAGGGATGAGGATTGGATACATTACCATATTGGGGTTAACAGAGATATACATACCATGTGAAATATATAATCACCAAAGACGTACGGAAGACCAGGAGAAGACTACTCAACATTGTGTCATAACCTACATGGGAAAAGGATGCGAGGAAGAATAGATACACGTATATGTGTGAAAGAACCACATCTTGCACACCTAGAACAAACAAACCATTGTAATCAAATTTGCTGGGATAAAAAATAAAAAGTAAATTACAATTATGAACAAGAAGTAATGAGACATAAACATAAAGTGCTTTTTTCCTGGCACATTCCATTCGAATTTACAACCTAGAACACCACTTCCATTAAGGCTCTGTTTCCCCAGTTACCAAATTTGGTAAAGGAGAAATGCTGCCACCTTGTGGCCGTTTCCTGCAAGAGCAGCTTTAAACTCACAGCTAATGGTCACTTAACATTCACAAGGACTCAGGGCTGTAAAGGACACCTGCCCTAAAAAATTGTGCTGAAGAAGGGAATGGACAAAAAAATTCAAAACAGGCAAATGTTTCAAGAAGAGAGTATGAGGAGTTAAGTTTTACTCACGCTCTTTTAAAAAAAAAGGAAAATGGATAAAAGCTCAACCTCAGGGAGTGTTAGACCCATGCAATCTAATCTACAAAAAGTTTCAACTTAGACCAGTCGACTGACCATCAGCAAAATGTCTACAAACAATAAATGCTGACGGGGTTTTCAAGAACTGTATCCCCTCTACCTGCTGGTGAGATGTAAAGGGGTAACAGCCAATAATGAGAAGAGAAAGGAGCTGTGTTTAAAAGTAAAAATGGAGGTACCATTCAATCCAGCAGGCGCACCATTGGACCTCTCACCTGAGAAGACAAGAATCGAGAAGACACAGGCCGCAAAACTGCAGTGCAGCCTTATTCACATTAGCCAAGACAGTGAAGCAATCAAAATATCCAACAAGAGGTGAATGGATAAAGAAGAAGTGGTCCATGTACACAATGGAATATTAGCCATGGAAAACAATGAACCATTGCTCTTTGAGGCACCACAAATGAGTCTGGAGATAATCACGAAACATGAGGTAACTCGGAAACCAAAGACCTGTATTCTATATCACTTATAGGCGTTATCTAATAACTGACACAAATGAATATATTTCCACAGAGAAAGACACTCACAGACTTAGAAAACAAACTATGCTCATCTAAAAGGAAAGGTGGGGGGAATGGATAAGTTAAGATTAGTGTTGCTCTATGTATACAAACACATAGTATATACATATCTCAAAAAGACCGACCATCTAGCAAGGGAGGTCTGTGGAACACTCTGTAACATTTAACATGGGAAGAGGATCTGTACTTGAATAGACATATATAATGTACAAATGAACCAGATTGTGTACACCTAGGAGAGACAATATTCGAAGCTTTACCCCAACTAAAAAAAAATTTAAAACCAAGAAGAAATAATGAGACATAAACTTATGGGGGTGTCTCCAGGCACATTCCAATTTAATTTACAACCTAGGAACACGAATTCCAGAAAGGCTCTGCTGCCCTAGTACCCAGATTTGGGAGTGGAGAAATGCTGCCTGCTTGAGGCCACTTCCCACAACAGCAGCTTTAAACCCATTGCTAAGGGTCACTAAATATTCACCAAACTTGCAGTTCGGGAAATGACACCTGCTCTCTAAAAAAATTCTGAGGTGGAAAATCGACCAAAAATTTCAAAATAGGGCAACCTTCCAAGAAGATAGTTTCAAGAGATATATTGTACTCCCAACTGTTTCCTTTTTTTAACAGAAAAGAAAACGGTGGAGAAACATGATGAGTTTTACGAATTTTCAAAGACATGCAAACCCAAATTACAAAACCCTATCAGCACACAGCAGCCAGTAGGGTCATTAGCATAAAGGCAGGAAACAATAAATGCTAAATCGATTGTGGAGAAATGCATACCCTCGATTCTAAGGGGGACGTGGTAAGAGCCACTAATGAAAACACAAAGAAGGTGCTTTGAAAAGGGAAACACGGTGCTACCAGTCAATCAATCACACCCACTGCTGGGCCTATCAACTGAGAAAATGAGAATCAAAAAGTCACAGGCTGGCAATCCTGTACTCCAACAATATTTACCATAGCCAACACTTGGAAGCAATGAAAATGTCCATCAACCGAGGAATGCGCAAAGTAGAAGTGGTCCACGTGCACACTGGGGAATTACTCCAATAAAAACTAAAAATTAAATTTAAAAATCCAACAAAAGTAAGGAGACATCAGCTTGTGTGGGTTTGTCCGGGCACACTCCACTCTAATTTATAACCGAGAAACACCACAGGCCGCAAGGGCTTTTCCCTAGTTACCATGGTGGGGACATAGAAAGGCTGCCGCCCTCTGGCATTTACCTGCAAAAGCAGCTTTAAAGCCTGTGCTAATGGTCATTTCATAGGAACAAGTACTGCAGAAATGTAAATGAAACCTGCCCTCAAAATGTCTTCAGGGAGGTAATGGCCAAAACATTTCAAAATGTGACACATACTTTAAGAGAACACTTTGAAGAACTAAGGGGTAATCACAGGTTGAAAAATAAAAAGGACATGCCTTAAAGCTCAATTTCAACGGATTATGAGGCACAGGCGAATTCAACCACAAAGAGGTATCAGCTCACACTTGTCAGAATAACCATCAGCAAGGAAACTACAAACAATAAATGCTGAAGGTGTTGTGGAGAAATGCATACCCTCAACTTCAAGTGGGACGTAACTTGAAAAGGGCCACGAATGAGAACAGAATGGAGGTGCCTTAAAAAGGTAAACATTCAGCTACCATATGATCCAGCAGGCCCACTCCTCGACCTATAATCTAAGAAGAAAGAATTGGAAAGACACAGGCAGGCAAATCTGCATGGCACAGTATTACAATAGCCAAGATATGGAAGTAACCAAAAAGTCCACCAACAGATGGGTGGACAAAGAAGAACTCCTCCATGTACGGATGGAATATTCGCTAGTGAAAAAAATGAAACAATGCCATTTGCAGCACCATACACGAGTCTAGACGTAATCACGCCACCTGTAGTCAGTGAGAAAGCAAAAGACACATATCCTATCATATCACTTTTAGGAGTTACTTAAAAATTGATACCAATGAAGATATTTCCACAGAGAAAGGCAATCACAGATTCATTAAAAAAACTTATGGTTCACCAAATAGAAAGGGATGAGGATTGGATACATTACCATATTGGGGTTAACAGAGATATACATACCATGTGAAATATATAATCACCAAAGACGTACGGAAGACCAGGAGAAGACTACTCAACATTGTGTCATAACCTACATGGGAAAAGGATGCGAGGAAGAATAGATACACGTATATGTGTGAAAGAACCACATCTTGCACACCTAGAACAAACAAACCATTGTAATCAAATTTGCTGGGATAAAAAATAAAAAGTAAATTACAATTATGAACAAGAAGTAATGAGACATAAACATAAAGTGCTTTTTTCCTGGCACATTCCATTCGAATTTACAACCTAGAACACCACTTCCATTAAGGCTCTGTTTCCCCAGTTACCAAATTTGGTAAAGGAGAAATGCTGCCACCTTGTGGCCGTTTCCTGCAAGAGCAGCTTTAAACTCACAGCTAATGGTCACTTAACATTCACAAGGACTCAGGGCTGTAAAGGACACCTGCCCTAAAAAATTGTGCTGAAGTAGGGAATGGACAAAAAAATTCAAAACAGGCAAATGTTTCAAGAAGAGAGTATGAGGAGTTAAGTTTTACTCACGCTCTTTTAAAAAAAAAAGGAAAATGGATAAAAGCTCAACCTCAGGGAGTGTTAGACCCATGCAATCTAATCTACAAAAAGTTTCAACTTAGACCAGTCGACTGACCATCAGCAAAATGTCTACAAACAATAAATGCTGACGGGGTTTTCAAGAACTGTATCCCCTCTACCTGCTGGTGAGACGTAAAGGGGTAACAGCCAATAATGAGAAGAGAAAGGAGCTGTGTTTAAAAGTAAAAATGGAGGTACCATTCAATCCAGCAGGCGCACCATTGGACCTCTCACCTGAGAAGACAAGAATCGAGAAGACACAGGCCGCAAAACTGCAGTGCAGCCTTATTCACATTAGCCAAGACAGTGAAGCAATCAAAATATCCAACAAGAGGTGAATGGATAAAGAAGAAGTGGTCCATGTACACAATGGAATATTAGCCATGGAAAACAATGAACCATTGCTCTTTGAGGCACCACAAATGAGTCTGGAGATAATCACGAAACATGAGGTAACTCGGAAACCAAAGACCTGTATTCTATATCACTTATAGGCGTTATCTAATAACTGACACAAATGAATATATTTCCACAGAGAAAGACACTCACAGACTTAGAAAACAAACTATGCTCATCTAAAAGGAAAGGTGGGGGGAATGGATAAGTTAAGATTAGTGTTGCTCTATGTATACAAACACATAGTATATACATATCTCAAAAAGACCGACCATCTAGCAAGGGAGGTCTGTGGAACACTCTGTAACATTTAACATGGGAAGAGGATCTGTACTTGAATAGACATATATAATGTACAAATGAACCAGATTGTGTACACCTAGGAGAGACAATATTCGAAGCTTTACCCCAATTAAAAAAAAATTTAAAACCAAGAAGAAATAATGAGACATAAACTTATGGGGGTGTCTCCAGGCACATTCCAATTTAATTTACAACCTAGGAACACGACTTCCAGAAAGGCTCTGCTGCCCTAGTACCCAGATTTGGGAGTGGAGAAATGCTGCCTGCTTGAGGCCACTTCCCACAACAGCAGCTTTAAACCCATTGCTAAGGGTCACTAAATATTCACCAAACTTGCAGTTCGGGAAATGACACCTGCTCTCTAAAAAAATTCTGAGGTGGAAAATCGACCAAAAATTTCAAAATAGGGCAACCTTCCAAGAAGATAGTTTCAAGAGATATATTGTACTCCCAACTGTTTCCTTTTTTTTAACAGAAAAGAAAACGGTGGAGAAACATGATGAGTTTTACGAATTTTCAAAGACATGCAAACCCAAATTACAAAACCCTATCAGCACACAGCAGCCAGTAGGGCCATTAGCATAAAGACAGGAAACAATAAATGCTAAATCGATTGTGGAGAAATGCATACCCTCGATTCTAAGGGGGACGTGGTAAGAGCCACTAATGAAAACACAAAGAAGGTGCTTTGAAAAGGGAAACACGGTGCTACCAGTCAATCAATCACACCCACTGCTGGGCCTATCAACTGAGAAAATGAGAATCAAAAAGTCACAGGCTGGCAATCCTGTACTCCAACAATATTTACCATAGCCAACACTTGGAAGCAATGAAAATGTCCATCAACCGAGGAATGCGCAAAGTAGAAGTGGTCCACGTGCACACTGGGGAATTACTCCAATAAAAACTAAAAATTAAATTTAAAAATCCAACAAAAGTAAGGAGACATCAGCTTGTGTGGGTTTGTCCGGGCACACTCCACTCTAATTTATAACCGAGAAACACCACAGGCCGCAAGGGCTTTTCCCTAGTTACCATGGTGGGGACATAGAAAGGCTGCCACCCTCTGGCATTTACCTGCAAAAGCAGCTTTAAAGCCTTTGCTAATGGTCATTTCATAGGAACAAGTACTGCAGAACTGTAAATGAAACCTGCCCTCAAAATGTCTTGAGGGAGGTAATGGCCAAAACATTTCAAAATGTGACACATACTTTAAGAGAACACTTTGAAGAACTAAGGGGTAATCACAGGTTGAAAAATAAAAAGGACATGCCTTAAAGCTCAATTTCAACGGATTATGAGGCACAGGCGAATTCAACCACAAAGAGGTATCAGCTCACACTTGTCAGAATAACCATCAGCAAGGAAACTACAAACAATAAATGCTGAAGGTGTTGTGGAGAAATGCATACCCTCAACTTCAAGTGGGACATAACTTGAAAAGGGCCACGAATGAGAACAGAATGGAGGTGCCTTAAAAAGGTAAACATTGAGCTACCATATGATCCAGCAGGCCCACTCCTCGACCTATAATCTAAGAAGAAAGAATTGGAAAGACACAGGCAGGCAAATCTGCATGGCACAGTATTACAATAGCCAAGATATGGAAGTAACCAAAAAGTCCACCAACAGATGGGTGGACAAAGAAGAACTCCTCCATGTACGGATGGAATATTCGCTAGTGAAAAAAATGAAACAATGCCATTTGCAGCACCATACACGAGTCTAGACGTAATCACGCCACCTGTAGTCAGTGAGAAAGCAAAAGACACATATCCTATCATATCACTTTTAGGAGTTACTTAAAAATTGATACCAATGAAGATATTTCCACAGAGAAAGGAAATCACAGATTCATTAAAAAAAGTTATGGTTCACCAAATAGAAAGGGATGAGGATTGGATACATTACCATATTGGGGTTAACAGAGATATACATACCATGTGAAATATATAATCACCAAAGACGTACGGAAGACCAGGAGAAGACTACTCAACATTGTGTCATAACCTACATGGGAAAAGGATGCAAGGAAGAATAGATACACGTATATGTGTGAAAGAACCACATCTTGCACACCTAGAACAAACAAAGCATTGTAATCAAATTTGCTGGGATAAAAAATAAAAAGTAAATTACAATTATGAACAAGAAGTAATGAGACATAAACATAAAGTGCTTTTTTCCTGGCACATTCCATTCGAATTTACAACCTAGAACACCACTTCCATTAAGGCTCTGTTTCCCCAGTTACCAAATTTGGTAAAGGAGAAATGCTGCCACCTTGTGGCCGTTTCCTGCAAGAGCAGCTTTAAACTCACAGCTAATGGTCACTTAACATTCACAAGGACTCAGGGCTGTAAAGGACACCTGCCCTAAAAAATTGTGCTGAAGTAGGGAATGGACAAAAAAATTCAAAACAGGCAAATGTTTCAAGAAGAGAGTATGAGGAGTTAAGTTTTACTCACGCTCTTTTTAAAAAAAAGGAAAATGGATAAAAGCTCAACCTCAGGGAGTGTTAGACCCATGCAATCTAATCTACAAAAAGGTTCAACTTAGACCAGTCGACTGACCATCAGCAAAATGTCTACAAACAATAAATGCTGACGGGGTTTTCAAGAACTGTATCCCCTCTACCTGCTGGTGAGACGTAAAGGGGTAACAGCCAATAATGAGAAGAGAAAGGAGCTGTGTTTAAAAGTAAAAATGGAGGTACCATTCAATCCAGCAGCCGCACCATTGGACCTCTCACCTGAGAAGACAAGAATCGAGAAGACACAGGCCGCAAAAGCTGCAGTGCAGCCTTATTCACAATAGCCAAGACAGTGAAGCAATCAAAATATCCAACAAGAGGTGAATGGATAAAGAAGAAGTGGTCCATGTACACAATGGAATATTAGCCATGGAAAACAATGAACCATTGCTCTTTGAGGCACCACAAATGGGTCTGGAGATAATCACGAAACATGAGGTAGCTCGGAAACCAAAGACCTGTATTCTATGATATCACTTATAGGCGTTATCTAATAACTGACACAAATGAATATATTTCCACAGAGAAAGACACTCACAGACTTGAAAACAAACTATGCTCATCTAAAAGGAAAGGTGGGGGGAATGGATAAGTTAAGATTAGTGTTGCTCTATGTATACAAACACATAGTATATACATATCTCAAAAAGACCGACCATGGAGCAAGGGAGGTCTGTGGAACCCTCTGTAACATTTTACATGGGAAGAGGATCTGTACTTGAATAGACATATATAATGTACAAATGAACCAGATTGTGTACACCTAGGACAGACAATATTCGAAGCTTTACCACAATTAAAAAAAAATTTAAAACCAAGAAGAAATAATGAGACATAAACTTATGGGGGTTTCTCCAGGCACATTCCAATTTAATTTACAACCTAGGAACACGACTTCCAGAAAGGCTCTGCTGCCCTAGTACCCAGATTTGGGAGTGGAGAAATGCTGCCTGCTTGAGGCCACTTCCCACAACAGCAGCTTTAAACCCATTGCTAAGGGTCACTAAATATTCACCAAACTTGCAGTTCGGGAAATGACACCTGCTCTCTAAAAAAATTCTGAGTTGGAAAATCGACCAAAAATTTGAAAATAGGGCAACCTTCCAAGAAGACAATTTCAAGAAATATATTGTACTCCCAACTGTTTCCTTTTTTTTAACAGAAAAGAAAACGGTGGAGAAACATGATGAGTTTTACGAATTTTCAAAGACATGCAAACCCAAATTACAAAACCCTATCAGCACACAGCAGCCAGTAGGGCCATTAGCATAAAGGCAGCAAACAATAAATGCTAAATCGATTGTGGAGAAATGCATACCCTCGATTCTAAGGGGGACGTGGTAAGAGCCACTAATGAAAACACAAAGAAGGTGCTTTGAAAAGGGAAACACGGTGCTACCAGTCAATCAGTCACACCCACTGCTGGGCCTATCAACTGAGAAAATGAGAATCAAAAACTCACAGGCTGGCAATCCTGCACTCCAACAATATTTACCATAGCCAACACTTGGAAGCAATGAAAATGTCCATCAACCGAGGAATGCGCAAAGTAGAAGTGGTCCACGTGCACACTGGGGAATTACTCCAATAAAAACTAAAAATTAAATTTAAAAATCCAACAAAAGTAAGGAGACATCAGCTTGTGTGTGTTTGTCCGGGCACACTCCACTCTAATTTATAACCGAGAAACACCACAGGCCGCAAGGGCTTTTCCCTAGTTACCATGGTGGGGACATAGAAAGGCTGCCGCCCTCTGGCATTTACCTGCAAAAGCAGCTTTAAAGCCTTTGCTAATGGTCATTTCATAGGAACAAGTACTGCAGAACTGTAAATGAAACCTGCCCTCAAAATGTCTTGAGGGAGGTAATGGCCAAAACATTTCAAAATGTGACACATACTTTAAGAGAACACTTTGAAGAACTAAGGGGTAATCACAGGTTGAAAAATAAAAAGGACATGCCTTAAAGCTCAATTTCAACGGATTATGAGGCACAGGCGAATTCAACCACAAAGAGGTATCAGCTCACACTTGTCAGAATAACCATCAGCAAGGAAACTACAAACAATAAATGCTGAAGGTGTTGTGGAGAAATGCATACCCTCAACTTCAAGTGGGACATAACTTGAAAAGGGCCAAGAATGAGAACAGAATGGAGGTGCCTTAAAAAGGTAAACATTGAGCTACCATATGATCCAGCAGGCCCACTCCTCGACCTATAATCTAAGAAGAAAGAATTGGAAAGACACAGGCAGGCAAATCTGCATGGCACAGTATTACGATAGCCAAGATATGGAAGTAACCAAAAAGTCCACCAACAGATGGGTGGACAAAGAAGAACTCCTCCATGTACGGATGGAATATTCGCTAGTGAAAAAAATGAAACAATGCCATTTGCAGCACCATACACGAGTCTAGACGTAATCACGCCACCTGTAGTCAGTGAGAAAGCAAAAGACACATATCCTATCATATCACTTTTAGGAGTTACTTAAAAATTGATACCAATGAAGATATTTCCACAGAGAAAGGCAATCACAGATTCATTAAAAAAACTTATGGTTCACCAAATAGAAAGGGATGAGGATTGGATACATTACCATATTGGGGTTAACAGAGATATACATACCATGTGAAATATATAATCACCAAAGACGTACGGAAGACCAGGAGAAGACTACTCAACATTGTGTCATAACCTACATGGGAAAAGGATGCGAGGAAGAATAGATACACGTATATGTGTGAAAGAACCACATCTTGCACACCTAGAACAAACAAACCATTGTAATCAAATTTGCTGGGATAAAAAATAAAAAGTAAATTACAATTATGAACAAGAAGTAATGAGACATAAACATAAAGTGCTTTTTTCCTGGCACATTCCATTCGAATTTACAACCTAGAACACCACTTCCTTTAAGGCTCTGTTTCCCCAGTTACCAAATTTGGTAAAGGAGAAATGCTGCCACCTTGTGGCCGTTTCCTGCAAGAGCAGCTTTAAACTCACAGCTAATGGTCACTTAACATTCACAAGGACTCAGGGCTGTAAAGGACACCTGCCCTAAAAAATTGTGCTGAAGTAGGGAATGGACAAAAAAATTCAAAACAGGCATATGTTTCAAGAAGAGAGTATGAGGAGTTAAGTTTTACTCACGCTCTTTTAAAAAAAAGGAAAATGGATAAAAGCTCAACCTCAGGGAGTGTTAGACCCATGCAATCTAATCTACAAAAAGGTTCAACTTAGACCAGTCGACTGACCATCAGCAAAAAGTCTACAAACAATAAATGCTGACGGGGTTTTCAAGAACTGTATCCCCTCTACCTGCTGGTGAGACGTAAAGGGGTAACAGCCAATAATGAGAAGAGAAAGGAGCTGTGTTTAAAAGTAAAAATGGAGGTACCATTCAATCCAGCAGGCGCACCATTGGACCTCTCACCTGAGAAGACAAGAATCGAGAAGACACAGGCCGCAAAACTGCAGTGCAGCCTTATTCACATTAGCCAAGACAGTGAAGCAATCAAAATATCCAACAAGAGGTGAATGGATAAAGAAGAAGTGGTCCATGTACACAATGGAATATTAGCCATGGAAAACAATGAACCATTGCTCTTTGAGGCACCACAAATGGGTCTGGAGATAGTCACGAAACATGAGGTAGCTCGGAAACCAAAGACCTGTATTCTATGATATCACTTATAGGCGTTATCTAATAACTGACACAAATGAATATATTTCCACAGAGAAAGACACTCACAGACTTAGAAAACAAACTATGCTCATCTAAAAGGAAAGGTGGGGGGAATGGATAAGTTAAGATTAGTGTTGCTCTATGTATACAAACACATAGTATATACATATCTCAAAAAGACCGACCATCTAGCAAGGGAGGTCTGTGGAACACTCTGTAACATTTAACATGGGAAGAGGATCTGTACTTGAATAGACATATATAATGTACAAATGAACCAGATTGTGTACACCTAGGAGAGACAATATTCGAAGCTTTACCCCAATTAAAAAAAAATTTAAAACCAAGAAGAAATAATGAGACATAAACTTATGGGGGTGTCTCCAGGCACATTCCAATTTAATTTACAACCTAGGAACACGAATTCCAGAAAGGCTCTGCTGCCCTAGTACCCAGATTTGGGAGTGGAGAAATGCTGCCTGCTTGAGGCCACTTCCCACAACAGCAGCTTTAAACCCATTGCTAAGGGTCACTAAATATTCACCAAACTTGCAGTTCGGGAAATGACACCTGCTCTCTAAAAAAATTCTGAGGTGGAAAATCGACCAAAAATTTCAAAATAGGGCAACCTTCCAAGAAGATAGTTTCAAGAGATATATTGTACTCCCAACTGTTTCCTTTTTTTAACAGAAAAGAAAACGGTGGAGAAACATGATGAGTTTTACGAATTTTCAAAGACATGCAAACCCAAATTACAAAACCCTATCAGCACACAGCAGCCAGTAGGGTCATTAGCATAAAGGCAGGAAACAATAAATGCTAAATCGATTGTGGAGAAATGCATACCCTCGATTCTAAGGGGGACGTGGTAAGAGCCACTAATGAAAACACAAAGAAGGTGCTTTGAAAAGGGAAACACGGTGCTACCAGTCAATCAATCACACCCACTGCTGGGCCTATCAACTGAGAAAATGAGAATCAAAAAGTCACAGGCTGGCAATCCTGTACTCCAACAATATTTACCATAGCCAACACTTGGAAGCAATGAAAATGTCCATCAACCGAGGAATGCGCAAAGTAGAAGTGGTCCACGTGCACACTGGGGAATTACTCCAATAAAAACTAAAAATTAAATTTAAAAATCCAACAAAAGTAAGGAGACATCAGCTTGTGTGGGTTTGTCCGGGCACACTCCACTCTAATTTATAACCGAGAAACACCACAGGCCGCAAGGGCTTTTCCCTAGTTACCATGGTGGGGACATAGAAAGGCTGCCGCCCTCTGGCATTTACCTGCAAAAGCAGCTTTAAAGCCTGTGCTAATGGTCATTTCATAGGAACAAGTACTGCAGAAATGTAAATGAAACCTGCCCTCAAAATGTCTTCAGGGAGGTAATGGCCAAAACATTTCAAAATGTGACACATACTTTAAGAGAACACTTTGAAGAACTAAGGGGTAATCACAGGTTGAAAAATAAAAAGGACATGCCTTAAAGCTCAATTTCAACGGATTATGAGGCACAGGCGAATTCAACCACAAAGAGGTATCAGCTCACACTTGTCAGAATAACCATCAGCAAGGAAACTACAAACAATAAATGCTGAAGGTGTTGTGGAGAAATGCATACCCTCAACTTCAAGTGGGACGTAACTTGAAAAGGGCCACGAATGAGAACAGAATGGAGGTGCCTTAAAAAGGTAAACATTCAGCTACCATATGATCCAGCAGGCCCACTCCTCGACCTATAATCTAAGAAGAAAGAATTGGAAAGACACAGGCAGGCAAATCTGCATGGCACAGTATTACAATAGCCAAGATATGGAAGTAACCAAAAAGTCCACCAACAGATGGGTGGACAAAGAAGAACTCCTCCATGTACGGATGGAATATTCGCTAGTGAAAAAAATGAAACAATGCCATTTGCAGCACCATACACGAGTCTAGACGTAATCACGCCACCTGTAGTCAGTGAGAAAGCAAAAGACACATATCCTATCATATCACTTTTAGGAGTTACTTAAAAATTGATACCAATGAAGATATTTCCACAGAGAAAGGCAATCACAGATTCATTAAAAAAACTTATGGTTCACCAAATAGAAAGGGATGAGGATTGGATACATTACCATATTGGGGTTAACAGAGATATACATACCATGTGAAATATATAATCACCAAAGACGTACGGAAGACCAGGAGAAGACTACTCAACATTGTGTCATAACCTACATGGGAAAAGGATGCGAGGAAGAATAGATACACGTATATGTGTGAAAGAACCACATCTTGCACACCTAGAACAAACAAACCATTGTAATCAAATTTGCTGGGATAAAAAATAAAAAGTAAATTACAATTATGAACAAGAAGTAATGAGACATAAACATAAAGTGCTTTTTTCCTGGCACATTCCATTCGAATTTACAACCTAGAACACCACTTCCATTAAGGCTCTGTTTCCCCAGTTACCAAATTTGGTAAAGGAGAAATGCTGCCACCTTGTGGCCGTTTCCTGCAAGAGCAGCTTTAAACTCACAGCTAATGGTCACTTAACATTCACAAGGACTCAGGGCTGTAAAGGACACCTGCCCTAAAAAATTGTGCTGAAGAAGGGAATGGACAAAAAAATTCAAAACAGGCAAATGTTTCAAGAAGAGAGTATGAGGAGTTAAGTTTTACTCACGCTCTTTTAAAAAAAAAGGAAAATGGATAAAAGCTCAACCTCAGGGAGTGTTAGACCCATGCAATCTAATCTACAAAAAGTTTCAACTTAGACCAGTCGACTGACCATCAGCAAAATGTCTACAAACAATAAATGCTGACGGGGTTTTCAAGAACTGTATCCCCTCTACCTGCTGGTGAGACGTAAAGGGGTAACAGCCAATAATGAGAAGAGAAAGGAGCTGTGTTTAAAAGTAAAAATGGAGGTACCATTCAATCCAGCAGGCGCACCATTGGACCTCTCACCTGAGAAGACAAGAATCGAGAAGACACAGGCCGCAAAACTGCAGTGCAGCCTTATTCACATTAGCCAAGACAGTGAAGCAATCAAAATATCCAACAAGAGGTGAATGGATAAAGAAGAAGTGGTCCATGTACACAATGGAATATTAGCCATGGAAAACAATGAACCATTGCTCTTTGAGGCACCACAAATGAGTCTGGAGATAATCACGAAACATGAGGTAACTCGGAAACCAAAGACCTGTATTCTATATCACTTATAGGCGTTATCTAATAACTGACACAAATGAATATATTTCCACAGAGAAAGACACTCACAGACTTAGAAAACAAACTATGCTCATCTAAAAGGAAAGGTGGGGGGAATGGATAAGTTAAGATTAGTGTTGCTCTATGTATACAAACACATAGTATATACATATCTCAAAAAGACCGACCATCTAGCAAGGGAGGTCTGTGGAACACTCTGTAACATTTAACATGGGAAGAGGATCTGTACTTGAATAGACATATATAATGTACAAATGAACCAGATTGTGTACACCTAGGAGAGACAATATTCGAAGCTTTACCCCAATTAAAAAAAAATTTAAAACCAAGAAGAAATAATGAGACATAAACTTATGGGGGTGTCTCCAGGCACATTCCAATTTAATTTACAACCTAGGAACACGAATTCCAGAAAGGCTCTGCTGCCCTAGTACCCAGATTTGGGAGTGGAGAAATGCTGCCTGCTTGAGGCCACTTCCCACAACAGCAGCTTTAAACCCATTGCTAAGGGTCACTAAATATTCACCAAACTTGCAGTTCGGGAAATGACACCTGCTCTCTAAAAAAATTCTGAGGTGGAAAATCGACCAAAAATTTCAAAATAGGGCAACCTTCCAAGAAGATAGTTTCAAGAGATATATTGTACTCCCAACTGTTTCCTTTTTTTTAACAGAAAAGAAAACGGTGGAGAAACATGATGAGTTTTACGAATTTTCAAAGACATGCAAACCCAAATTACAAAACCCTATCAGCACACAGCAGCCAGTAGGGCCATTAGCATAAAGGCAGGAAACAATAAATGCTAAATCGATTGTGGAGAAATGCATACCCTCGATTCTAAGGGGGACGTGGTAAGAGCCACTAATGAAAACACAAAGAAGGTGCTTTGAAAAGGGAAACACGGTGCTACCAGTCAATCAATCACACCCACTGCTGGGCCTATCAACTGAGAAAATGAGAATCAAAAAGTCACAGGCTGGCAATCCTGTACTCCAACAATATTTACCATAGCCAACACTTGGAAGCAATGAAAATGTCCATCAACCGAGGAATGCGCAAAGTAGAAGTGGTCCACGTGCACACTGGGGAATTACTCCAATAAAAACTAAAAATTAAATTTAAAAATCCAACAAAAGTAAGGAGACATCAGCTTGTGTGGGTTTGTCCGGGCACACTCCACTCTAATTTATAACCGAGAAACACCACAGGCCGCAAGGGCTTTTCCCTAGTTACCATGGTGGGGACATAGAAAGGCTGCCGCCCTCTGGCATTTACCTGCAAAAGCAGCTTTAAAGCCTGTGCTAATGGTCATTTCATAGGAACAAGTACTGCAGAAATGTAAATGAAACCTGCCCTCAAAATGTCTTCAGGGAGGTAATGGCCAAAACATTTCAAAATGTGACACATACTTTAAGAGAACACTTTGAAGAACTAAGGGGTAATCACAGGTTGAAAAATAAAAAGGACATGCCTTAAAGCTCAATTTCAACGGATTATGAGGCACAGGCGAATTCAACCACAAAGAGGTATCAGCTCACACTTGTCAGAATAACCATCAGCAAGGAAACTACAAACAATAAATGCTGAAGGTGTTGTGGAGAAATGCATACCCTCAACTTCAAGTGGGACATAACTTGAAAAGGGCCACGAATGAGAACAGAATGGAGGTGCCTTAAAAAGGTAAACATTGAGCTACCATATGATCCAGCAGGCCCACTCCTCGACCTATAATCTAAGAAGAAAGAATTGGAAAGACACAGGCAGGCAAATCTGCATGGCACAGTATTACAATAGCCAAGATATGGAAGTAACCAAAAAGTCCACCAACAGATGGGTGGACAAAGAAGAACTCCTCCATGTACGGATGGAATATTCGCTAGTGAAAAAAATGAAACAATGCCATTTGCAGCACCATACACGAGTCTAGACGTAATCACGCCACCTGTAGTCAGTGAGAAAGCAAAAGACACATATCCTATCATATCACTTTTAGGAGTTACTTAAAAATTGATACCAATGAAGATATTTCCACAGAGAAAGGCAATCACAGATTCATTAAAAAAACTTATGGTTCACCAAATAGAAAGGGATGAGGATTGGATACATTACCATATTGGGGTTAACAGAGATATACATACCATGTGAAATATATAATCACCAAAGACGTACGGAAGACCAGGAGAAGACTACTCAACATTGTGTCATAACCTACATGGGAAAAGGATGCGAGGAAGAATAGATACACGTATATGTGTGAAAGAACCACATCTTGCACACCTAGAACAAACAAACCATTGTAATCAAATTTGCTGGGATAAAAAATAAAAAGTAAATTACAATTATGAACAAGAAGTAATGAGACATAAACATAAAGTGCTTTTTTCCTGGCACATTCCATTCGAATTTACAACCTAGAACACCACTTCCATTAAGGCTCTGTTTCCCCAGTTACCAAATTTGGTAAAGGAGAAATGCTGCCACCTTGTGGCCGTTTCCTGCAAGAGCAGCTTTAAACTCACAGCTAATGGTCACTTAACATTCACAAGGACTCAGGGCTGTAAAGGACACCTGCCCTAAAAAATTGTGCTGAAGAAGGGAATGGACAAAAAAATTCAAAACAGGCAAATGTTTCAAGAAGAGAGTATGAGGAGTTAAGTTTTACTCATGCTCTTTTAAAAAAAAAGGAAAATGGATAAAAGCTCAACCTCAGGGAGTGTTAGACCCATGCAATCTAATCTACAAAAAGTTTCAACTTAGACCAGTCGACTGACCATCAGCAAAATGTCTACAAACAATAAATGCTGACGGGGTTTTCAAGAACTGTATCCCCTCTACCTGCTGGTGAGACGTAAAGGGGTAACAGCCAATAATGAGAAGAGAAAGGAGCTGTGTTTAAAAGTAAAAATGGAGGTACCATTCAATCCAGCAGGCGCACCATTGGACCTCTCACCTGAGAAGACAAGAATCGAGAAGACACAGGCCGCAAAACTGCAGTGCAGCCTTATTCACATTAGCCAAGACAGTGAAGCAATCAAAATATCCAACAAGAGGTGAATGGATAAAGAAGAAGTGGTCCATGTACACAATGGAATATTAGCCATGGAAAACAATGAACCATTGCTCTTTGAGGCACCACAAATGAGTCTGGAGATAATCACGAAACATGAGGTAACTCGGAAACCAAAGACCTGTATTCTATATCACTTATAGGCGTTATCTAATAACTGACACAAATGAATATATTTCCACAGAGAAAGACACTCACAGACTTAGAAAACAAACTATGCTCATCTAAAAGGAAAGGTGGGGGGAATGGATAAGTTAAGATTAGTGTTGCTCTATGTATACAAACACATAGTATATACATATCTCAAAAAGACCGACCATCTAGCAAGGGAGGTCTGTGGAACACTCTGTAACATTTAACATGGGAAGAGGATCTGTACTTGAATAGACATATATAATGTACAAATGAACCAGATTGTGTACACCTAGGAGAGACAATATTCGAAGCTTTACCCCAATTAAAAAAAAATTTAAAACCAAGAAGAAATAATGAGACATAAACTTATGGGGGTGTCTCCAGGCACATTCCAATTTAATTTACAACCTAGGAACACGAATTCCAGAAAGGCTCTGCTGCCCTAGTACCCAGATTTGGGAGTGGAGAAATGCTGCCTGCTTGAGGCCACTTCCCACAACAGCAGCTTTAAACCCATTGCTAAGGGTCACTAAATATTCACCAAACTTGCAGTTCGGGAAATGACACCTGCTCTCTAAAAAAATTCTGAGGTGGAAAATCGACCAAAAATTTCAAAATAGGGCAACCTTCCAAGAAGATAGTTTCAAGAGATATATTGTACTCCCAACTGTTTCCTTTTTTTTAACAGAAAAGAAAACGGTGGAGAAACATGATGAGTTTTACGAATTTTCAAAGACATGCAAACCCAAATTACAAAACCCTATCAGCACACAGCAGCCAGTAGGGCCATTAGCATAAAGGCAGGAAACAATAAATGCTAAATCGATTGTGGAGAAATGCATACCCTCGATTCTAAGGGGGACGTGGTAAGAACCACTAATGAAAACACAAAGAAGGTGCTTTGAAAAGGGAAACACGGTGCTACCAGTCAATCAATCACACCCACTGCTGGGCCTATCAACTGAGAAAATGAGAATCAAAAAGTCACAGGCTGGCAATCCTGTACTCCAACAATATTTACCATAGCCAACACTTGGAAGCAATGAAAATGTCCATCAACCGAGGAATGCGCAAAGTAGAAGTGGTCCACGTGCACACTGGGGAATTACTCCAATAAAAACTAAAAATTAAATTTAAAAATCCAACAAAAGTAAGGAGACATCAGCTTGTGTGGGTTTGTCCGGGCACACTCCACTCTAATTTATAACCGAGAAACACCACAGGCCGCAAGGGCTTTTCCCTAGTTACCATGGTGGGGACATAGAAAGGCTGCCGCCCTCTGGCATTTACCTGCAAAAGCAGCTTTAAAGCCTTTGCTAATGGTCATTTCATAGGAACAAGTACTGCAGAACTGTAAATGAAACCTGCCCTCAAAATGTCTTGAGGGAGGTAATGGCCAAAACATTTCAAAATGTGACACATACTTTAAGAGAACACTTTGAAGAACTAAGGGGTAATCACAGGTTGAAAAATAAAAAGGACATGCCTTAAAGCTCAATTTCAACGGATTATGAGGCACAGGCGAATTCAACCACAAAGAGGTATCAGCTCACACTTGTCAGAATAACCATCAGCAAGGAAACTACAAACAATAAATGCTGAAGGTGTTGTGGAGAAATGCATACCCTCAACTTCAAGTGGGACATAACTTGAAAAGGGCCACGAATGAGAACAGAATGGAGGTGCCTTAAAAAGGTAAACATTGAGCTACCATATGATCCAGCAGGCCCACTCCTCGACCTATAATCTAAGAAGAAAGAATTGGAAAGACACAGGCAGGCAAATCTGCATGGCACAGTATTACAATAGCCAAGATATGGAAGTAACCAAAAAGTCCACCAACAGATGGGTGGACAAAGAAGAACTCCTCCATGTACGGATGGAATATTCGCTAGTGAAAAAAATGAAACAATGCCATTTGCAGCACCATACACGAGTCTAGACGTAATCACGCCACCTGTAGTCAGTGAGAAAGCAAAAGACACATATCCTATCATATCACTTTTAGGAGTTACTTAAAAATTGATACCAATGAAGATATTTCCACAGAGAAAGGCAATCACAGATTCATTAAAAAAACTTATGGTTCACCAAATAGAAAGGGATGAGGATTGGATACATTATCATATTGGGGTTAACAGAGATATACATACCATGTGAAATATATAATCACCAAAGACGTACGGAAGACCAGGAGAAGACTACTCAACATTGTGTCATAACCTACATGGGAAAAGGATGCGAGGAAGAATAGATACACGTATATGTGTGAAAGAACCACATCTTGCACACCTAGAACAAACAAACCATTGTAATCAAATTTGCTGGGATAAAAAATAAAAAGTAAATTACAATTATGAACAAGAAGTAATGAGACATAAACATAAAGTGCTTTTTTCCTGGCACATTCCATTCGAATTTACAACCTAGAACACCACTTCCATTAAGGCTCTGTTTCCCCAGTTACCAAATTTGGTAAAGGAGAAATGCTGCCACCTTGTGGCCGTTTCCTGCAAGAGCAGCTTTAAACTCACAGCTAATGGTCACTTAACATTCACAAGGACTCAGGGCTGTAAAGGACACCTGCCCTAAAAAATTGTGCTGAAGAAGGGAATGGACAAAAAAATTCAAAACAGGCAAATGTTTCAAGAAGAGAGTATGAGGAGTTAAGTTTTACTCACGCTCTTTTAAAAAAAAAGGAAAATGGATAAAAGCTCAACCTCAGGGAGTGTTAGACCCATGCAATCTAATCTACAAAAAGTTTCAACTTAGACCAGTCGACTGACCATCAGCAAAATGTCTACAAACAATAAATGCTGACGGGGTTTTCAAGAACTGTATCCCCTCTACCTGCTGGTGAGACGTAAAGGGGTAACAGCCAATAATGAGAAGAGAAAGGAGCTGTGTTTAAAAGTAAAAATGGAGGTACCATTCAATCCAGCAGGCGCACCATTGGACCTCTCACCTGAGAAGACAAGAATCGAGAAGACACAGGCCGCAAAAGCTGCAGTGCAGCCTTATTCACAATAGCCAAGACAGTGAAGCAATCAAAATATCCAACAAGAGGTGAATGGATAAAGAAGAAGTGGTCCATGTACACAATGGAATATTAGCCATGGAAAACAATGAACCATTGCTCTTTGAGGCACCACAAATGGGTCTGGAGATAGTCACGAAACATGAGGTAGCTCGGAAACCAAAGACCTGTATTCTATGATATCACTTATAGGCGTTATCTAATAACTGACCCAAATGAATATATTTCCACAGAGAAAGACACTCACAGACTTAGAAAACAAACTATGCTCATCTAAAAGGAAAGGTGGGGGGAATGGATAAGTTAAGTTTAGTGTTGCTCTATGTATACAAACACATAGTATATACATATCTCAAAAAGACCGACCATCTAGCAAGGGAGGTCTGTGGAACACTCTGTAACATTTAACATGGGAAGAGGATCTGTACTTGAATAGACATATATAATGTACAAATGAACCAGATTGTGTACACCTAGGAGAGACAATATTCGAAGCTTTACCCCAATTAAAAAAAAATTTAAAACCAAGAAGAAATAATGAGACATAAACTTATGGGGGTGTCTCCAGGCACATTCCAATTTAATTTACAACCTAGGAACACGAATTCCAGAAAGGCTCTGCTGCCCTAGTACCCAGATTTGGGAGTGGAGAAATGCTGCCTGCTTGAGGCCACTTCCCACAACAGCAGCTTTAAACCCATTGCTAAGGGTCACTAAATATTCACCAAACTTGCAGTTCGGGAAATGACACCTGCTCTCTAAAAAAATTCTGAGGTGGAAAATCGACCAAAAATTTCAAAATAGGGCAACCTTCCAAGAAGATAGTTTCAAGAGATATATTGTACTCCCAACTGTTTCCTTTTTTTTAACAGAAAAGAAAACGGTGGAGAAACATGATGAGTTTTACGAATTTTCAAAGACATGCAAACCCAAATTACAAAACCCTATCAGCACACAGCAGCCAGTAGGGCCATTAGCATAAAGGCAGGAAACAATAAATGCTAAATCGATTGTGGAGAAATGCATACCCTCGATTCTAAGGGGGACGTGGTAAGAGCCACTAATGAAAACACAAAGAAGGTGCTTTGAAAAGGGAAACACGGTGCTACCAGTCAATCAATCACACCCACTGCTGGGCCTATCAACTGAGAAAATGAGAATCAAAAAGTCACAGGCTGGCAATCCTGTACTCCAACAATATTTACCATAGCCAACACTTGGAAGCAATGAAAATGTCCATCAACCGAGGAATGCGCAAAGTAGAAGTGGTCCACGTGCACACTGGGGAATTACTCCAATAAAAACTAAAAATTAAATTTAAAAATCCAACAAAAGTAAGGAGACATCAGCTTGTGTGGGTTTGTCCGGGCACACTCCACTCTAATTTATAACCGAGAAACACCACAGGCCGCAAGGGCTTTTCCCTAGTTACCATGGTGGGGACATAGAAAGGCTGCCGCCCTCTGGCATTTACCTGCAAAAGCAGCTTTAAAGCCTGTGCTAATGGTCATTTCATAGGAACAAGTACTGCAGAAATGTAAATGAAACCTGCCCTCAAAATGTCTTCAGGGAGGTAATGGCCAAAACATTTCAAAATGTGACACATACTTTAAGAGAACACTTTGAAGAACTAAGGGGTAATCACAGGTTGAAAAATAAAAAGGACATGCCTTAAAGCTCAATTTCAACGGATTATGAGGCACAGGCGAATTCAACCACAAAGAGGTATCAGCTCACACTTGTCAGAATAACCATCAGCAAGGAAACTACAAACAATAAATGCTGAAGGTGTTGTGGAGAAATGCATACCCTCAACTTCAAGTGGGACATAACTTGAAAAGGGCCACGAATGAGAACAGAATGGAGGTGCCTTAAAAAGGTAAACATTGAGCTACCATATGATCCAGCAGGCCCACTCCTCGACCTATAATCTAAGAAGAAAGAATTGGAAAGACACAGGCAGGCAAATCTGCATGGCACAGTATTACAATAGCCAAGATATGGAAGTAACCAAAAAGTCCACCAACAGATGGGTGGACAAAGAAGAACTCCTCCATGTACGGATGGAATATTCGCTAGTGAAAAAAATGAAACAATGCCATTTGCAGCACCATACACGAGTCTAGACGTAATCACGCCACCTGTAGTCAGTGAGAAAGCAAAAGACACATATCCTATCATATCACTTTTAGGAGTTACTTAAAAATTGATACCAATGAAGATATTTCCACAGAGAAAGGCAATCACAGATTCATTAAAAAAACTTATGGTTCACCAAATAGAAAGGGATGAGGATTGGATACATTACCATATTGGGGTTAACAGAGATATACATACCATGTGAAATATATAATCACCAAAGACGTACGGAAGACCAGGAGAAGACTACTCAACATTGTGTCATAACCTACATGGGAAAAGGATGCGAGGAAGAATAGATACACGTATATGTGTGAAAGAACCACATCTTGCACACCTAGAACAAACAAACCATTGTAATCAAATTTGCTGGGATAAAAAATAAAAAGTAAATTACAATTATGAACAAGAAGTAATGAGACATAAACATAAAGTGCTTTTTTCCTGGCACATTCCATTCGAATTTACAACCTAGAACACCACTTCCATTAAGGCTCTGTTTCCCCAGTTACCAAATTTGGTAAAGGAGAAATGCTGCCACCTTGTGGCCGTTTCCTGCAAGAGCAGCTTTAAACTCACAGCTAATGGTCACTTAACATTCACAAGGACTCAGGGCTGTAAAGGACACCTGCCCTAAAAAATTGTGCTGAAGAAGGGAATGGACAAAAAAATTCAAAACAGGCAAATGTTTCAAGAAGAGAGTATGAGGAGTTAAGTTTTACTCACGCTCTTTTAAAAAAAAAGGAAAATGGATAAAAGCTCAACCTCAGGGAGTGTTAGACCCATGCAATCTAATCTACAAAAAGTTTCAACTTAGACCAGTCGACTGACCATCAGCAAAATGTCTACAAACAATAAATGCTGACGGGGTTTTCAAGAACTGTATCCCCTCTACCTGCTGGTGAGACGTAAAGGGGTAACAGCCAATAATGAGAAGAGAAAGGAGCTGTGTTTAAAAGTAAAAATGGAGGTACCATTCAATCCAGCAGGCGCACCATTGGACCTCTCACCTGAGAAGACAAGAATCGAGAAGACACAGGCCGCAAAAGCTGCAGTGCAGCCTTATTCACAATAGCCAAGACAGTGAAGCAATCAAAATATCCAACAAGAGGTGAATGGATAAAGAAGAAGTGGTCCATGTACACAATGGAATATTAGCCATGGAAAACAATGAACCATTGCTCTTTGAGGCACCACAAATGGGTCTGGAGATAGTCACGAAACATGAGGTAGCTCGGAAACCAAAGACCTGTATTCTATGATATCACTTATAGGCGTTATCTAATAACTGACCCAAATGAATATATTTCCACAGAGAAAGACACTCACAGACTTAGAAAACAAACTATGCTCATCTAAAAGGAAAGGTGGGGGGAATGGATAAGTTAAGATTAGTGTTGCTCTATGTATACAAACACATAGTATATACATATCTCAAAAAGACCGACCATCTAGCAAGGGAGGTCTGTGGAACACTCTGTAACATTTAACATGGGAAGAGGATCTGTACTTGAATAGACATATATAATGTACAAATGAACCAGATTGTGTACACCTAGGAGAGACAATATTCGAAGCTTTACCCCAATTAAAAAAAAATTTAAAACCAAGAAGAAATAATGAGACATAAACTTATGGGGGTGTCTCCAGGCACATTCCAATTTAATTTACAACCTAGGAACACGAATTCCAGAAAGGCTCTGCTGCCCTAGTACCCAGATTTGGGAGTGGAGAAATGCTGCCTGCTTGAGGCCACTTCCCACAACAGCAGCTTTAAACCCATTGCTAAGGGTCACTAAATATTCACCAAACTTGCAGTTCGGGAAATGACACCTGCTCTCTAAAAAAATTCTGAGGTGGAAAATCGACCAAAAATTTCAAAATAGGGCAACCTTCCAAGAAGATAGTTTCAAGAGATATATTGTACTCCCAACTGTTTCCTTTTTTTTAACAGAAAAGAAAACGGTGGAGAAACATGATGAGTTTTACGAATTTTCAAAGACATGCAAACCCAAATTACAAAACCCTATCAGCACACAGCAGCCAGTAGGGCCATTAGCATAAAGGCAGGAAACAATAAATGCTAAATCGATTGTGGAGAAATGCATACCCTCGATTCTAAGGGGGACGTGGTAAGAGCCACTAATGAAAACACAAAGAAGGTGCTTTGAAAAGGGAAACACGGTGCTACCAGTCAATCAATCACACCCACTGCTGGGCCTATCAACTGAGAAAATGAGAATCAAAAAGTCACAGGCTGGCAATCCTGTACTCCAACAATATTTACCATAGCCAACACTTGGAAGCAATGAAAATGTCCATCAACCGAGGAATGCGCAAAGTAGAAGTGGTCCACGTGCACACTGGGGAATTACTCCAATAAAAACTAAAAATTAAATTTAAAAATCCAACAAAAGTAAGGAGACATCAGCTTGTGTGGGTTTGTCCGGGCACACTCCACTCTAATTTATAACCGAGAAACACCACAGGCCGCAAGGGCTTTTCCCTAGTTACCATGGTGGGGACATAGAAAGGCTGCCGCCCTCTGGCATTTACCTGCAAAAGCAGCTTTAAAGCCTGTGCTAATGGTCATTTCATAGGAACAAGTGCTGCAGAAATGTAAATGAAACCTGCCCTCAAAATGTCTTGAGGGAGGTAATGGCCAAAACATTTCAAAATGTGACACATACTTTAAGAGAACACTTTGAAGAACTAAGGGGTAATCACAGGTTGAAAAATAAAAAGGACATGCCTTAAAGCTCAATTTCAACGGATTATGAGGCACAGGCGAATTCAACCACAAAGAGGTATCAGCTCACACTTGTCAGAATAACCATCAGCAAGGAAACTACAAACAATAAATGCTGAAGGTGTTGTGGAGAAATGCATACCCTCAACTTCAAGTGGGACATAACTTGAAAAGGGCCACGAATGAGAACAGAATGGAGGTGCCTTAAAAAGGTAAACATTGAGCTACCATATGATCCAGCAGGCCCACTCCTCGACCTATAATCTAAGAAGAAAGAATTGGAAAGACACAGGCAGGCAAATCTGCATGGCACAGTATTACAATAGCCAAGATATGGAAGTAACCAAAAAGTCCACCAACAGATGGGTGGACAAAGAAGAACTCCTCCATGTACGGATGGAATATTCGCTAGTGAAAAAAATGAAACAATGCCATTTGCAGCACCATACACGAGTCTAGACGTAATCACGCCACCTGTAGTCAGTGAGAAAGCAAAAGACACATATCCTATCATATCACTTTTAGGAGTTACTTAAAAATTGATACCAATGAAGATATTTCCACAGAGAAAGGCAATCACAGATTCATTAAAAAAACTTATGGTTCACCAAATAGAAAGGGATGAGGATTGGATACATTACCATATTGGGGTTAACAGAGATATACATACCATGTGAAATATATAATCACCAAAGACGTACGGAAGACCAGGAGAAGACTACTCAACATTGTGTCATAACCTACATGGGAAAAGGATGCGAGGAAGAATAGATACACGTATATGTGTGAAAGAACCACATCTTGCACACCTAGAACAAACAAACCATTGTAATCAAATTTGCTGGGATAAAAAATAAAAAGTAAATTACAATTATGAACAAGAAGTAATGAGACATAAACATAAAGTGCTTTTTTCCTGGCACATTCCATTCGAATTTACAACCTAGAACACCACTTCCATTAAGGCTCTGTTTCCCCAGTTACCAAATTTGGTAAAGGAGAAATGCTGCCACCTTGTGGCCGTTTCCTGCAAGAGCAGCTTTAAACTCACAGCTAATGGTCACTTAACATTCACAAGGACTCAGGGCTGTAAAGGACACCTGCCCTAAAAAATTGTGCTGAAGAAGGGAATGGACAAAAAAATTCAAAACAGGCAAATGTTTCAAGAAGAGAGTATGAGGAGTTAAGTTTTACTCACGCTCTTTTAAAAAAAAAGGAAAATGGATAAAAGCTCAACCTCAGGGAGTGTTAGACCCATGCAATCTAATCTACAAAAAGTTTCAACTTAGACCAGTCGACTGACCATCAGCAAAATGTCTACAAACAATAAATGCTGACGGGGTTTTCAAGAACTGTATCCCCTCTACCTGCTGGTGAGACGTAAAGGGGTAACAGCCAATAATGAGAAGAGAAAGGAGCTGTGTTTAAAAGTAAAAATGGAGGTACCATTCAATCCAGCAGGCGCACCATTGGACCTCTCACCTGAGAAGACAAGAATCGAGAAGACACAGGCCGCAAAACTGCAGTGCAGCCTTATTCACATTAGCCAAGGCAGTGAAGCAATCAAAATATCCAACAAGAGGTGAATGGATAAAGAAGAAGTGGTCCATGTACACAATGGAATATTAGCCATGGAAAACAATGAACCATTGCTCTTTGAGGCACCACAAATGAGTCTGGAGATAATCACGAAACATGAGGTAACTCGGAAACCAAAGACCTGTATTCTATATCACTTATAGGCGTTATCTAATAACTGACACAAATGAATATATTTCCACAGAGAAAGACACTCACAGACTTAGAAAACAAACTATGCTCATCTAAAAGGAAAGGTGGGGGGAATGGATAAGTTAAGATTAGTGTTGCTCTATGTATACAAACACATAGTATATACATATCTCAAAAAGACCGACCATCTAGCAAGGGAGGTCTGTGGAACACTCTGTAACATTTAACATGGGAAGAGGATCTGTACTTGAATAGACATATATAATGTACAAATGAACCAGATTGTGTACACCTAGGAGAGACAATATTCGAAGCTTTACCCCAATTAAAAAAAAATTTAAAACCAAGAAGAAATAATGAGACATAAACTTATGGGGGTGTCTCCAGGCACATTCCAATTTAATTTACAACCTAGGAACACGAATTCCAGAAAGGCTCTGCTGCCCTAGTACCCAGATTTGGGAGTGGAGAAATGCTGCCTGCTTGAGGCCACTTCCCACAACAGCAGCTTTAAACCCATTGCTAAGGGTCACTAAATATTCACCAAACTTGCAGTTCGGGAAATGACACCTGCTCTCTAAAAAAATTCTGAGGTGGAAAATCGACCAAAAATTTCAAAATAGGGCAACCTTCCAAGAAGATAGTTTCAAGAGATATATTGTACTCCCAACTGTTTCCTTTTTTTAACAGAAAAGAAAACGGTGGAGAAACATGATGAGTTTTACGAATTTTCAAAGACATGCAAACCCAAATTACAAAACCCTATCAGCACACAGCAGCCAGTAGGGTCATTAGCATAAAGGCAGGAAACAATAAATGCTAAATCGATTGTGGAGAAATGCATACCCTCGATTCTAAGGGGGACGTGGTAAGAGCCACTAATGAAAACACAAAGAAGGTGCTTTGAAAAGGGAAACACGGTGCTACCAGTCAATCAATCACACCCACTGCTGGGCCTATCAACTGAGAAAATGAGAATCAAAAAGTCACAGGCTGGCAATCCTGTACTCCAACAATATTTACCATAGCCAACACTTGGAAGCAATGAAAATGTCCATCAACCGAGGAATGCGCAAAGTAGAAGTGGTCCACGTGCACACTGGGGAATTACTCCAATAAAAACTAAAAATTAAATTTAAAAATCCAACAAAAGTAAGGAGACATCAGCTTGTGTGGGTTTGTCCGGGCACACTCCACTCTAATTTATAACCGAGAAACACCACAGGCCGCAAGGGCTTTTCCCTAGTTACCATGGTGGGGACATAGAAAGGCTGCCGCCCTCTGGCATTTACCTGCAAAAGCAGCTTTAAAGCCTGTGCTAATGGTCATTTCATAGGAACAAGTACTGCAGAAATGTAAATGAAACCTGCCCTCAAAATGTCTTGAGGGAGGTAATGGCCAAAACATTTCAAAATGTGACACATACTTTAAGAGAACACTTTGAAGAACTAAGGGGTAATCACAGGTTGAAAAATAAAAAGGACATGCCTTAAAGCTCAATTTCAACGGATTATGAGGCACAGGCGAATTCAACCACAAAGAGGTATCAGCTCACACTTGTCAGAATAACCATCAGCAAGGAAACTACAAACAATAAATGCTGAAGGTGTTGTGGAGAAATGCATACCCTCAACTTCAAGTGGGACGTAACTTGAAAAGGGCCACGAATGAGAACAGAATGGAGGTGCCTTAAAAAGGTAAACATTGAGCTACCATATGATCCAGCAGGCCCACTCCTCGACCTATAATCTAAGAAGAAAGAATTGGAAAGACACAGGCAGGCAAATCTGCATGGCACAGTATTACAATAGCCAAGATATGGAAGTAACCAAAAAGTCCACCAACAGATGGGTGGACAAAGAAGAACTCCTCCATGTACGGATGGAATATTCGCTAGTGAAAAAAATGAAACAATGCCATTTGCAGCACCATACACGAGTCTAGACGTAATCACGCCACCTGTAGTCAGTGAGAAAGCAAAAGACACATATCCTATCATATCACTTTTAGGAGTTACTTAAAAATTGATACCAATGAAGATATTTCCACAGAGAAAGGCAATCACAGATTCATTAAAAAAACTTATGGTTCACCAAATAGAAAGGGATGAGGATTGGATACATTACCATATTGGGGTTAACAGAGATATACATACCATGTGAAATATATAATCACCAAAGACGTACGGAAGACCAGGAGAAGACTACTCAACATTGTGTCATAACCTACATGGGAAAAGGATGCGAGGAAGAATAGATACACGTATATGTGTGAAAGAACCACATCTTGCACACCTAGAACAAACAAACCATTGTAATCAAATTTGCTGGGATAAAAAATAAAAAGTAAATTACAATTATGAACAAGAAGTAATGAGACATAAACATAAAGTGCTTTTTTCCTGGCACATTCCATTCGAATTTACAACCTAGAACACCACTTCCATTAAGGCTCTGTTTCCCCAGTTACCAAATTTGGTAAAGGAGAAATGCTGCCACCTTGTGGCCGTTTCCTGCAAGAGCAGCTTTAAACTCACAGCTAATGGTCACTTAACATTCACAAGGACTCAGGGCTGTAAAGGACACCTGCCCTAAAAAATTGTGCTGAAGAAGGGAATGGACAAAAAAATTCAAAACAGGCAAATGTTTCAAGAAGTGAGAATGAGGAGTTAAGTTTTACTCACGCTCTTTAAAAAAAAAAGGAAAATGGATAAAAGCTCAACCTCAGGGAGTGTTAGACCCATGCAATCTAATCTACAAAAAGTTTCAACTTAGACCAGTCGACTGACCATCAGCAAAATGTCTACAAACAATAAATGCTGACGGGGTTTTCAAGAACTGTATCCCCTCTACCTGCTGGTGAGACGTAAAGGGGTAACAGCCAATAATGAGAAGAGAAAGGAGCTGTGTTTAAAAGTAAAAATGGAGGTACCATTCAATCCAGCAGGCGCACCATTGGACCTCTCACCTGAGAAGACAAGAATCGAGAAGACACAGGCCGCAAAACTGCAGTGCAGACTTATTCACATTAGCCAAGACAGTGAAGCAATCAAAATATCCAACAAGAGGTGAATGGATAAAGAAGAAGTGGTCCATGTACACAATGGAATATTAGCCATGGAAAACAATGAACCATTGCTCTTTGAGGCACCACAAATGAGTCTGGAGATAATCACGAAACATGAGGTAACTCGGAAACCAAAGACCTGTATTCTATATCACTTATAGGCGTTATCTAATAACTGACACAAATGAATATATTTCCACAGAGAAAGACACTCACAGACTTAGAAAACAAACTATGCTCATCTAAAAGGAAAGGTGGGGGGAATGGATAAGTTAAGATTAGTGTTGCTCTATGTATACAAACACATAGTATATACATATATCAAAAAGACCGACCATCTAGCAAGGGTGGTCTGTGGAACACTCTGTAACATTTAACATGGGAAGAGGATCTGTACTTGAATAGACATATATAATGTACAAATGAACCAGATTGTGTACACCTAGGAGAGACAATATTCGAAGCTTTACCCCAATTAAAAAAAAATTTAAAACCAAGAAGAAATAATGAGACATAAACTTATGGGGGTGTCTCCAGGCACATTCCAATTTAATTTACAACCTAGGAACACGAATTCCAGAAAGGCTCTGCTGCCCTAGTACCCAGATTTGGGAGTGGAGAAATGCTGCCTGCTTGAGGCCACTTCCCACAACAGCAGCTTTAAACCCATTGCTAAGGGTCACTAAATATTCACCAAACTTGCAGTTCGGGAAATGACACCTGCTCTCTAAAAAAATTCTGAGGTGGAAAATCGACCAAAAATTTCAAAATAGGGCAACCTTCCAAGAAGATAGTTTCAAGAGATATATTGTACTCCCAACTGTTTCCTTTTTTTAACAGAAAAGAAAACGGTGGAGAAACATGATGAGTTTTACGAATTTTCAAAGACATGCAAACCCAAATTACAAAACCCTATCAGCACACAGCAGCCAGTAGGGTCATTAGCATAAAGGCAGGAAACAATAAATGCTAAATCGATTGTGGAGAAATGCATACCCTCGATTCTAAGGGGGACGTGGTAAGAGCCACTAATGAAAACACAAAGAAGGTGCTTTGAAAAGGGAAACACGGTGCTACCAGTCAATCAATCACACCCACTGCTGGGCCTATCAACTGAGAAAATGAGAATCAAAAAGTCACAGGCTGGCAATCCTGTACTCCAACAATATTTACCATAGCCAACACTTGGAAGCAATGAAAATGTCCATCAACCGAGGAATGCGCAAAGTAGAAGTGGTCCACGTGCACACTGGGGAATTACTCCAATAAAAACTAAAAATTAAATTTAAAAATCCAACAAAAGTAAGGAGACATCAGCTTGTGTGGGTTTGTCCGGGCACACTCCACTCTAATTTATAACCGAGAAACACCACAGGCCGCAAGGGCTTTTCCCTAGTTACCATGGTGGGGACATAGAAAGGCTGCCGCCCTCTGGCATTTACCTGCAAAAGCAGCTTTAAAGCCTGTGCTAATGGTCATTTCATAGGAACAAGTACTGCAGAAATGTAAATGAAACCTGCCCTCAAAATGTCTTGAGGGAGGTAATGGCCAAAACATTTCAAAATGTGACACATACTTTAAGAGAACACTTTGAAGAACTAAGGGGTAATCACAGGTTGAAAAATAAAAAGGACATGCCTTAAAGCTCAATTTCAACGGATTATGAGGCACAGGCGAATTCAACCACAAAGAGGTATCAGCTCACACTTGTCAGAATAACCATCAGCAAGGAAACTACAAACAATAAATGCTGAAGGTGTTGTGGAGAAATGCATACCCTCAACTTCAAGTGGGACGTAACTTGAAAAGGGCCACGAATGAGAACAGAATGGAGGTGCCTTAAAAAGGTAAACATTGAGCTACCATATGATCCAGCAGGCCCACTCCTCGACCTATAATCTAAGAAGAAAGAATTGGAAAGACACAGGCAGGCAAATCTGCATGGCACAGTATTACAATAGCCAAGATATGGAAGTAACCAAAAAGTCCACCAACAGATGGGTGGACAAAGAAGAACTCCTCCATGTACGGATGGAATATTCGCTAGTGAAAAAAATGAAACAATGCCATTTGCAGCACCATACACGAGTCTAGACGTAATCACGCCACCTGTAGTCAGTGAGAAAGCAAAAGACACATATCCTATCATATCACTTTTAGGAGTTACTTAAAAATTGATACCAATGAAGATATTTCCACAGAGAAAGGCAATCACAGATTCATTAAAAAAAGTTATGGTTCACCAAATAGAAAGGGATGAGGATTGGATACATTACCATATTGGGGTTAACAGAGATATACATACCATGTGAAATATATAATCACCAAAGACGTACGGAAGACCAGGAGAAGACTACTCAACATTGTGTCATAACCTACATGGGAAAAGGATGCGAGGAAGAATAGATACACGTATATGTGTGAAAGAACCACATCTTGCACACCTAGAACAAACAAACCATTGTAATCAAATTTGCTGGGATAAAAAATAAAAAGTAAATTACAATTATGAACAAGAAGTAATGAGACATAAACATAAAGTGCTTTTTTCCTGGCACATTCCATTCGAATTTACAACCTAGAACACCACTTCCATTAAGGCTCTGTTTCCCCAGTTACCAAATTTGGTAAAGGAGAAATGCTGCCACCTTGTGGCCGTTTCCTGCAAGAGCAGCTTTAAACTCACAGCTAATGGTCACTTCACATTCACAAGGACTCAGGGCTGTAAAGGACACCTGCCCTAAAAAATTGTGCTGAAGAAGGGAATGGACAAAAAAATTCAAAACAGGCAAATGTTTCAAGAAGTGAGAATGAGGAGTTAAGTTTTACTCACGCTCTTTAAAAAAAAAAGGAAAATGGATAAAAGCTCAACCTCAGGGAGTGTTAGACCCATGCAATCTAATCTACAAAAAGTTTCAACTTAGACCAGTCGACTGACCATCAGCAAAATGTCTACAAACAATAAATGCTGACGGGGTTTTCAAGAACTGTATCCCCTCTACCTGCTGGTGAGACGTAAAGGGGTAACAGCCAATAATGAGAAGAGAAAGGAGCTGTGTTTAAAAGTAAAAATGGAGGTACCATTCAATCCAGCAGGCGCACCATTGGACCTCTCACCTGAGAAGACAAGAATCGAGAAGACACAGGCCGCAAAACTGCAGTGCAGCCTTATTCACATTAGCCAAGACAGTGAAGCAATCAAAATATCCAACAAGAGGTGAATGGATAAAGAAGAAGTGGTCCATGTACACAATGGAATATTAGCCATGGAAAACAATGAACCATTGCTCTTTGAGGCACCACAAATGAGTCTGGAGATAATCACGAAACATGAGGTAACTCGGAAACCAAAGACCTGTATTCTATATCACTTATAGGCGTTATCTAATAACTGACACAAATGAATATATTTCCACAGAGAAAGACACTCACAGACTTAGAAAACAAACTATGCTCATCTAAAAGGAAAGGTGGGGGGAATGGATAAGTTAAGATTAGTGTTGCTCTATGTATACAAACACATAGTATATACATATATCAAAAAGACCGACCATCTAGCAAGGGTGGTCTGTGGAACACTCTGTAACATTTAACATGGGAAGAGGATCTGTACTTGAATAGACATATATAATGTACAAATGAACCAGATTGTGTACACCTAGGAGAGACAATATTCGAAGCTTTACCCCAATTAAAAAAAAATTTAAAACCAAGAAGAAATAATGAGACATAAACTTATGGGGGTGTCTCCAGGCACATTCCAATTTAATTTACAACCTAGGAACACGAATTCCAGAAAGGCTCTGCTGCCCTAGTACCCAGATTTGGGAGTGGAGAAATGCTGCCTGCTTGAGGCCACTTCCCACAACAGCAGCTTTAAACCCATTGCTAAGGGTCACTAAATATTCACCAAACTTGCAGTTCGGGAAATGACACCTGCTCTCTAAAAAAATTCTGAGGTGGAAAATCGACCAAAAATTTCAAAATAGGGCAACCTTCCAAGAAGATAGTTTCAAGAGATATATTGTACTCCCAACTGTTTCCTTTTTTTTAACAGAAAAGAAAACGGTGGAGAAACATGATGAGTTTTACGAATTTTCAAAGACATGCAAACCCAAATTACAAAACCCTATCAGCACACAGCAGCCAGTAGGGCCATTAGCATAAAGGCAGGAAACAATAAATGCTAAATCGATTGTGGAGAAATGCATACCCTCGATTCTAAGGGGGACGTGGTAAGAGCCACTAATGAAAACACAAAGAAGGTGCTTTGAAAAGGGAAACACGGTGCTACCAGTCAATCAATCACACCCACTGCTGGGCCTATCAACTGAGAAAATGAGAATCAAAAAGTCACAGGCTGGCAATCCTGTACTCCAACAATATTTACCATAGCCAACACTTGGAAGCAATGAAAATGTCCATCAACCGAGGAATGCGCAAAGTAGAAGTGGTCCACGTGCACACTGGGGAATTACTCCAATAAAAACTAAAAATTAAATTTAAAAATCCAACAAAAGTAAGGAGACATCAGCTTGTGTGGGTTTGTCCGGGCACACTCCACTCTAATTTATAACCGAGAAACACCACAGGCCGCAAGGGCTTTTCCCTAGTTACCATGGTGGGGACATAGAAAGGCTGCCGCCCTCTGGCATTTACCTGCAAAAGCAGCTTTAAAGCCTGTGCTAATGGTCATTTCATAGGAACAAGTACTGCAGAAATGTAAATGAAACCTGCCCTCAAAATGTCTTGAGGGAGGTAATGGCCAAAACATTTCAAAATGTGACACATACTTTAAGAGAACACTTTGAAGAACTAAGGGGTAATCACAGGTTGAAAAATAAAAAGGACATGCCTTAAAGCTCAATTTCAACGGATTATGAGGCACAGGCGAATTCAACCACAAAGAGGTATCAGCTCACACTTGTCAGAATAACCATCAGCAAGGAAACTACAAACAATAAATGCTGAAGGTGTTGTGGAGAAATGCATACCCTCAACTTCAAGTGGGACATAACTTGAAAAGGGCCACGAATGAGAACAGAATGGAGGTGCCTTAAAAAGGTAAACATTGAGCTATCGTATGATCCCGCAGGCCCACTCCTCGACCTATAATCTAAGAAGAAAGAATTGGAAAGACACAGGCAGGCAAATCTGCATGGCACAGTATTACAATAGCCAAGATATGGAAGTAACCAAAAAGTCCACCAACAGATGGGTGGACAAAGAAGAACTCCTCCATGTACGGATGGAATATTCGCTAGTGAAAAAAATGAAACAATGCCATTTGCAGCACCATACACGAGTCTAGACGTAATCACGCCACCTGTAGTCAGTGAGAAAGCAAAAGACACATATCCTATCATATCACTTTTAGGAGTTACTTAAAAATTGATACCAATGAAGATATTTCCACAGAGAAAGGCAATCACAGATTCATTAAAAAAACTTATGGTTCACCAAATAGAAAGGGATGAGGATTGGATACATTACCATATTGGGGTTAACAGAGATATACATACCATGTGAAATATATAATCACCAAAGACGTACGGAAGACCAGGAGAAGACTACTCAACATTGTGTCATAACCTACATGGGAAAAGGATGCGAGGAAGAATAGATACACGTATATGTGTGAAAGAACCACATCTTGCACACCTAGAACAAACAAACCATTGTAATCAAATTTGCTGGGATAAAAAATAAAAAGTAAATTACAATTATGAACAAGAAGTAATGAGACATAAACATAAAGTGCTTTTTTCCTGGCACATTCCATTCGAATTTACAACCTAGAACACCACTTCCATTAAGGCTCTGTTTCCCCAGTTACCAAATTTGGTAAAGGAGAAATGCTGCCACCTTGTGGCCGTTTCCTGCAAGAGCAGCTTTAAACTCACAGCTAATGGTCACTTCACATTCACAAGGACTCAGGGCTGTAAAGGACACCTGCCCTAAAAAATTGTGCTGAAGAAGGGAATGGACAAAAAAATTCAAAACAGGCAAATGTTTCAAGAAGAGAGTATGAGGAGTTAAGTTTTACTCACGCTCTTTTAAAAAAAAAGGAAAATGGATAAAAGCTCAACCTCAGGGAGTGTTAGACCCATGCAATCTAATCTACAAAAAGTTTCAACTTAGACCAGTCGACTGACCATCAGCAAAATGTCTACAAACAATAAATGCTGACGGGGTTTTCAAGAACTGTATCCCCTCTACCTGCTGGTGAGACGTAAAGGGGTAACAGCCAATAATGAGAAGAGAAAGGAGCTGTGTTTAAAAGTAAAAATGGAGGTACCATTCAATCCAGCAGGCGCACCATTGGACCTCTCACCTGAGAAGACAAGAATCGAGAAGACACAGGCCGCAAAAGCTGCAGTGCAGCCTTATTCACAATAGCCAAGACAGTGAAGCAATCAAAATATCCAACAAGAGGTGAATGGATAAAGAAGAAGTGGTCCATGTACACAATGGAATATTAGCCATGGAAAACAATGAACCATTGCTCTTTGAGGCACCACAAATGGGTCTGGAGATAGTCACGAAACATGAGGTAGCTCGGAAACCAAAGACCTGTATTCTATGATATCACTTATAGGCGTTATCTAATAACTGACCCAAATGAATATATTTCCACAGAGAAAGACACTCACAGACTTAGAAAACAAACTATGCTCATCTAAAAGGAAAGGTGGGGGGAATGGATAAGTTAAGATTAGTGTTGCTCTATGTATACAAACACATAGTATATACATATCTCAAAAAGACCGACCATCTAGCAAGGGAGGTCTGTGGAACACTCTGTAACATTTAACATGGGAAGAGGATCTGTACTTGAATAGACATATATAATGTACAAATGAACCAGATTGTGTACACCTAGGAGAGACAATATTCGAAGCTTTACCCCAATTAAAAAAAAATTTAAAACCAAGAAGAAATAATGAGACATAAACTTATGGGGGTGTCTCCAGGCACATTCCAATTTAATTTACAACCTAGGAACACGACTTCCAGAAAGGCTCTGCTGCCCTAGTACCCAGATTTGGGAGTGGAGAAATGCTGCCTGCTTGAGGCCACTTCCCACAACAGCAGCTTTAAACCCATTGCTAAGGGTCACTAAATATTCACCAAACTTGCAGTTCGGGAAATGACACCTGCTCTCTAAAAAAATTCTGAGGTGGAAAATCGACCAAAAATTTCAAAATAGGGCAACCTTCCAAGAAGATAGTTTCAAGAGATATATTGTACTCCCAACTGTTTCCTTTTTTTTAACAGAAAAGAAAACGGTGGAGAAACATGATGAGTTTTACGAATTTTCAAAGACATGCAAACCCAAATTACAAAACCCTATCAGCACACAGCAGCCAGTAGGGCCATTAGCATAAAGGCAGGAAACAATAAATGCTAAATCGATTGTGGAGAAATGCATACCCTCGATTCTAAGGGGGACGTGGTAAGAGCCACTAATGAAAACACAAAGAAGGTGCTTTGAAAAGGGAAACACGGTGCTACCAGTCAATCAATCACACCCACTGCTGGGCCTATCAACTGAGAAAATGAGAATCAAAAAGTCACAGGCTGGCAATCCTGTACTCCAACAATATTTACCATAGCCAACACTTGGAAGCAATGAAAATGTCCATCAACCGAGGAATGCGCAAAGTAGAAGTGGTCCACGTGCACACTGGGGAATTACTCCAATAAAAACTAAAAATTAAATTTAAAAATCCAACAAAAGTAAGGAGACATCAGCTTGTGTGGGTTTGTCCGGGCACACTCCACTCTAATTTATAACCGAGAAACACCACAGGCCGCAAGGGCTTTTCCCTAGTTACCATGGTGGGGACATAGAAAGGCTGCCGCCCTCTGGCATTTACCTGCAAAAGCAGCTTTAAAGCCTGTGCTAATGGTCATTTCATAGGAACAAGTACTGCAGAAATGTAAATGAAACCTGCCCTCAAAATGTCTTGAGGGAGGTAATGGCCAAAACATTTCAAAATGTGACACATACTTTAAGAGAACACTTTGAAGAACTAAGGGGTAATCACAGGTTGAAAAATAAAAAGGACATGCCTTAAAGCTCAATTTCAACGGATTATGAGACACAGGCGAATTCAACCACAAAGAGGTATCAGCTCACACTTGTCAGAATAACCATCAGCAAGGAAACTACAAACAATAAATGCTGAAGGTGTTGTGGAGAAATGCATACCCTCAACTTCAAGTGGGACATAACTTGAAAAGGGCCACGAATGAGAACAGAATGGAGGTGCCTTAAAAAGGTAAACATTGAGCTATCGTATGATCCCGCAGGCCCACTCCTCGACCTATAATGTAAGAAGAAAGAATTGGAAAGACACAGGCAGGCAAATCTGCATGGCACAGTATTACAATAGCCAAGATATGGAAGTAACCAAAAAGTCCACCAACAGATGGGTGGACAAAGAAGAACTCCTCCATGTACGGATGGAATATTCGCTAGTGAAAAAAATGAAACAATGCCATTTGCAGCACCATACACGAGTCTAGACGTAATCACGCCACCTGTAGTCAGTGAGAAAGCAAAAGACACATATCCTATCATATCACTTTTAGGAGTTACTTAAAAATTGATACCAATGAAGATATTTCCACAGAGAAAGGCAATCACAGATTCATTAAAAAAACTTATGGTTCACCAAATAGAAAGGGATGAGGATTGGATACATTACCATATTGGGGTTAACAGAGATATACATACCATGTGAAATATATAATCACCAAAGACGTACGGAAGACCAGGAGAAGACTACTCAACATTGTGTCATAACCTACATGGGAAAAGGATGCGAGGAAGAATAGATACACGTATATGTGTGAAAGAACCACATCTTGCACACCTAGAACCAACAAACCATTGTAATCAAATTTGCTGGGATAAAAAATAAAAAGTAAATTACAATTATGAACAAGAAGTAATGAGACATAAACATAAAGTGCTTTTTTCCTGGCACATTCCATTCGAATTTACAACCTAGAACACCACTTCCATTAAGGCTCTGTTTCCCCAGTTACCAAATTTGGTAAAGGAGAAATGCTGCCACCTTGTGGCCGTTTCCTGCAAGAGCAGCTTTAAACTCACAGCTAATGGTCACTTCACATTCACAAGGACTCAGGGCTGTAAAGGACACCTGCCCTAAAAAATTGTGCTGAAGAAGGGAATGGACAAAAAAATTCAAAACAGGCAAATGTTTCAAGAAGAGAGTATGAGGAGTTAAGTTTTACTCACGCTCTTTTAAAAAAAAAGGAAAATGGATAAAAGCTCAACCTCAGGGAGTGTTAGACCCATGCAATCTAATCTACAAAAAGTTTCAACTTAGACCAGTCGACTGACCATCAGCAAAATGTCTACAAACAATAAATGCTGACGGGGTTTTCAAGAACTGTATCCCCTCTACCTGCTGGTGAGACGTAAAGGGGTAACAGCCAATAATGAGAAGAGAAAGGAGCTGTGTTTAAAAGTAAAAATGGAGGTACCATTCAATCCAGCAGGCGCACCATTGGACCTCTCACCTGAGAAGACAAGAATCGAGAAGACACAGGCCGCAAAAGCTGCAGTGCAGCCTTATTCACAATAGCCAAGACAGTGAAGCAATCAAAATATCCAACAAGAGGTGAATGGATAAAGAAGAAGTGGTCCATGTACACAATGGAATATTAGCCATGGAAAACAATGAACCATTGCTCTTTGAGGCACCACAAATGGGTCTGGAGATAATCACGAAACATGAGGTAGCTCGGAAACCAAAGACCTGTATTCTATGATATCACTTATAGGCGTTATCTAATAACTGACACAAATGAATATATTTCCACAGAGAAAGACACTCACAGACTTAGAAAACAAACTATGCTCATCTAAAAGGAAAGGTGGGGGGAATGGATAAGTTAAGATTAGTGTTGCTCTATGTATACAAACACATAGTATATACATATCTCAAAAAGACCGACCATCTAGCAAGGGAGGTCTGTGGAACACTCTGTAACATTTAACATGGGAAGAGGATCTGTACTTGAATAGACATATATAATGTACAAATGAACCAGATTGTGTACACCTAGGAGAGACAATATTCGAAGCTTTACCCCAATTAAAAAAAAATTTAAAACCAAGAAGAAATAATGAGACATAAACTTATGGGGGTGTCTCCAGGCACATTCCAATTTAATTTACAACCTAGGAACACGACTTCCAGAAAGGCTCTGCTGCCCTAGTACCCAGATTTGGGAGTGGAGAAATGCTGCCTGCTTGAGGCCACTTCCCACAACAGCAGCTTTAAACCCATTGCTAAGGGTCACTAAATATTCACCAAACTTGCAGTTCGGGAAATGACACCTGCTCTCTAAAAAAATTCTGAGGTGGAAAATCGACCAAAAATTTCAAAATAGGGCAACCTTCCAAGAAGATAGTTTCAAGAGATATATTGTACTCCCAACTGTTTCCTTTTTTTTAACAGAAAAGAAAACGGTGGAGAAACATGATGAGTTTTACGAATTTTCAAAGACATGCAAACCCAAATTACAAAACCCTATCAGCACACAGCAGCCAGTAGGGCCATTAGCATAAAGGCAGGAAACAATAAATGCTAAATCGATTGTGGAGAAATGCATACCCTCGATTCTAAGGGGGACGTGGTAAGAGCCACTAATGAAAACACAAAGAAGGTGCTTTGAAAAGGGAAACACGGTGCTACCAGTCAATCAATCACACCCACTGCTGGGCCTATCAACTGAGAAAATGAGAATCAAAAAGTCACAGGCTGGCAATCCTGTACTCCAACAATATTTACCATAGCCAACACTTGGAAGCAATGAAAATGTCCATCAACCGAGGAATGCGCAAAGTAGAAGTGGTCCACGTGCACACTGGGGAATTACTCCAATAAAAACTAAAAATTAAATTTAAAAATCCAACAAAAGTAAGGAGACATCAGCTTGTGTGGGTTTGTCCGGGCACACTCCACTCTAATTTATAACCGAGAAACACCACAGGCCGCAAGGGCTTTTCCCTAGTTACCATGGTGGGGACATAGAAAGGCTGCCGCCCTCTGGCATTTACCTGCAAAAGCAGCTTTAAAGCCTGTGCTAATGGTCATTTCATAGGAACAAGTACTGCAGAAATGTAAATGAAACCTGCCCTCAAAATGTCTTGAGGGAGGTAATGGCCAAAACATTTCAAAATGTGACACATACTTTAAGAGAACACTTTGAAGAACTAAGGGGTAATCACAGGTTGAAAAATAAAAAGGACATGCCTTAAAGCTCAATTTCAACGGATTATGAGGCACAGGCGAATTCAACCACAAAGAGGTATCAGCTCACACTTGTCAGAATAACCATCAGCAAGGAAACTACAAACAATAAATGCTGAAGGTGTTGTGGAGAAATGCATACCCTCAACTTCAAGTGGGACATAACTTGAAAAGGGCCACGAATGAGAACAGAATGGAGGTGCCTTAAAAAGGTAAACATTGAGCTATCGTATGATCCAGCAGGCCCACTCCTCGACCTATAATCTAAGAAGAAAGAATTGGAAAGACACAGGCAGGCAAATCTGCATGGCACAGTATTACAATAGCCAAGATATGGAAGTAACCAAAAAGTCCACCAACAGATGGGTGGACAAAGAAGAACTCCTCCATGTACGGATGGAATATTCGCTAGTGAAAAAAATGAAACAATGCCATTTGCAGCACCATATACGAGTCTAGACGTAATCACGCCACCTGTAGTCAGTGAGAAAGCAAAAGACACATATCCTATCATATCACTTTTAGGAGTTACTTAAAAATTGATACCAATGAAGATATTTCCACAGAGAAAGGCAATCACAGATTCATTAAAAAAACTTATGGTTCACCAAATAGAAAGGGATGAGGATTGGATACATTACCATATTGGGGTTAACAGAGATATACATACCATGTGAAATATATAATCACCAAAGACGTACGGAAGACCAGGAGAAGACTACTCAACATTGTGTCATAACCTACATGGGAAAAGGATGCGAGGAAGAATAGATACACGTATATGTGTGAAAGAACCACATCTTGCACACCTAGAACAAACAAACCATTGTAATCAAATTTGCTGGGATAAAAAATAAAAAGTAAATTACAATTATGAACAAGAAGTAATGAGACATAAACATAAAGTGCTTTTTTCCTGGCACATTCCATTCGAATTTACAACCTAGAACACCACTTCCATTAAGGCTCTGTTTCCCCAGTTACCAAATTTGGTAAAGGAGAAATGCTGCCACCTTGTGGCCGTTTCCTGCAAGAGCAGCTTTAAACTCACAGCTAATGGTCACTTAACATTCACAAGGACTCAGGGCTGTAAAGGACACCTGCCCTAAAAAATTGTGCTGAAGAAGGGAATGGACAAAAAATTTCAAAACAGGCAAATGTTTCAAGAAGAGAGTATGAGGAGTTAAGTTTTACTCACGCTCTTTTAAAAAAAAAGGAAAATGGATAAAAGCTCAACCTCAGGGAGTCTTAGACCCATGCAATCTAATCTACAAAAAGTTTCAACTTAGACCAGTCGACTGACCATCAGCAAAATGTCTACAAACAATAAATGCTGACGGGGTTTTCAAGAACTGTATCCCCTCTACCTGCTGGTGAGACGTAAAGGGGTAACAGCCAATAATGAGAAGAGAAAGGAGCTGTGTTTAAAAGTAAAAATGGAGGTACCATTCAATCCAGCAGGCGCACCATTGGACCTCTCACCTGAGAAGACAAGAATCGAGAAGACACAGGCCGCAAAAGCTGCAGTGCAGCCTTATTCACAATAGCCAAGACAGTGAAGCAATCAAAATATCCAACAAGAGGTGAATGGATAAAGAAGAAGTGGTCCATGTACACAATGGAATATTAGCCATGGAAAACAATGAACCATTGCTCTTTGAGGCACCACAAATGGGTCTGGAGATAGTCACGAAACATGAGGTAGCTCGGAAACCAAAGACCTGTATTCTATGATATCACTTATAGGCGTTATCTAATAACTGACCCAAATGAATATATTTCCACAGAGAAAGACACTCACAGACTTAGAAAACAAACTATGCTCATCTAAAAGGAAAGGTGGGGGGAATGGATAAGTTAAGATTAGTGTTGCTCTATGTATACAAACACATAGTATATACATATCTCAAAAAGACCGACCATCTAGCAAGGGAGGTCTGTGGAACACTCTGTAACATTTAACATGGGAAGAGGATCTGTACTTGAATAGACATATATAATGTACAAATGAACCAGATTGTGTACACCTAGGAGAGACAATATTCGAAGCTTTACCCCAATTAAAAAAAAATTTAAAACCAAGAAGAAATAATGAGACATAAACTTATGGGGGTGTCTCCAGGCACATTCCAATTTAATTTACAACCTAGGAACACGACTTCCAGAAAGGCTCTGCTGCCCTAGTACCCAGATTTGGGAGTGGAGAAATGCTGCCTGCTTGAGGCCACTTCCCACAACAGCAGCTTTAAACCCATTGCTAAGGGTCACTAAATATTCACCAAACTTGCAGTTCGGGAAATGACACATGCTCTCTAAAAAAATTCTGAGGTGGAAAATCGACCAAAAATTTCAAAATAGGGCAACCTTCCAAGAAGATAGTTTCAAGAGATATATTGTACTCCCAACTGTTTCCTTTTTTTTAACAGAAAAGAAAACGGTGGAGAAACATGATGAGTTTTACGAATTTTCAAAGACATGCAAACCCAAATTACAAAACCCTATCAGCACACAGCAGCCAGTAGGGCCATTAGCATAAAGGCAGGAAACAATAAATGCTAAATCGATTGTGGAGAAATGCATACCCTCGATTCTAAGGGGGACGTGGTAAGAGCCACTAATGAAAACACAAAGAAGGTGCTTTGAAAAGGGAAACACGGTGCTACCAGTCAATCAATCACACCCACTGCTGGGCCTATCAACTGAGAAAATGAGAATCAAAAAGTCACAGGCTGGCAATCCTGTACTCCAACAATATTTACCATAGCCAACACTTGGAAGCAATGAAAATGTCCATCAACCGAGGAATGCGCAAAGTAGAAGTGGTCCACGTGCACACTGGGGAATTACTCCAATAAAAACTAAAAATTAAATTTAAAAATCCAACAAAAGTAAGGAGACATCAGCTTGTGTGGGTTTGTCCGGGCACACTCCACTCTAATTTATAACCGAGAAACACCACAGGCCGCAAGGGCTTTTCCCTAGTTACCATGGTGGGGACATAGAAAGGCTGCCGCCCTCTGGCATTTACCTGCAAAAGCAGCTTTAAAGCCTGTGCTAATGGTCATTTCATAGGAACAAGTACTGCAGAAATGTAAATGAAACCTGCCCTCAAAATGTCTTGAGGGAGGTAATGGCCAAAACATTTCAAAATGTGACACATACTTTAAGAGAACACTTTGAAGAACTAAGGGGTAATCACAGGTTGAAAAATAAAAAGGACATGCCTTAAAGCTCAATTTCAACGGATTATGAGGCACAGGCGAATTCAACCACAAAGAGGTATCAGCTCACACTTGTCAGAATAACCATCAGCAAGGAAACTACAAACAATAAATGCTGAAGGTGTTGTGGAGAAATGCATACCCTCAACTTCAAGTGGGACGAACTTGAAAAGGGCCACGAATGAGAACAGAATGGAGGTGCCTTAAAAAGGTAAACATTGAGCTATCGTATGATCCAGCAGGCCCACTCCTCGACCTATAATCTAAGAAGAAAGAATTGGAAAGACACAGGCAGGCAAATCTGCATGGCACAGTATTACAATAGCCAAGATATGGAAGTAACCAAAAAGTCCACCAACAGATGGGTGGACAAAGAAGAACTCCTCCATGTACGGATGGAATATTCGCTAGTGAAAAAAATGAAACAATGCCATTTGCAGCACCATACACGAGTCTAGACGTAATCACGCCACCTGTAGTCAGTGAGAAAGCAAAAGACACATATCCTATCATATCACTTTTAGGAGTTACTTAAAAATTGATACCAATGAAGATATTTCCACAGAGAAAGGCAATCACAGATTCATTAAAAAAACTTATGGTTCACCAAATAGAAAGGGATGAGGATTGGATACATTACCATATTGGGGTTAACAGAGATATACATACCATGTGAAATATATAATCACCAAAGACGTACGGAAGACCAGGAGAAGACTACTCAACATTGTGTCATAACCTACATGGGAAAAGGATGCGAGGAAGAATAGATACACGTATATGTGTGAAAGAACCACATCTTGCACACCTAGAACAAACAAACCATTGTAATCAAATTTGCTGGGATAAAAAATAAAAAGTAAATTACAATTATGAACAAGAAGTAATGAGACATAAACATAAAGTGCTTTTTTCCTGGCACATTCCATTCGAATTTACAACCTAGAACACCACTTCCATTAAGGCTCTGTTTCCCCAGTTACCAAATTTGGTAAAGGAGAAATGCTGCCACCTTGTGGCCGTTTCCTGCAAGAGCAGCTTTAAACTCACAGCTAATGGTCACTTAACATTCACAAGGACTCAGGGCTGTAAAGGACACCTGCCCTAAAAAATTGTGCTGAAGAAGGGAATGGACAAAAAAATTCAAAACAGGCAAATGTTTCAAGAAGAGAGTATGAGGAGTTAAGTTTTACTCACGCTCTTTTAAAAAAAAAGGAAAATGGATAAAAGCTCAACCTCAGGGAGTGTTAGACCCATGCAATCTAATCTACAAAAAGTTTCAACTTAGACCAGTCGACTGACCATCAGCAAAATGTCTACAAACAATAAATGCTGACGGGGTTTTCAAGAACTGTATCCCCTCTACCTGCTGGTGAGACGTAAAGGGGTAACAGCCAATAATGAGAAGAGAAAGGAGCTGTGTTTAAAAGTAAAAATGGAGGTACCATTCAATCCAGCAGGCGCACCATTGGACCTCTCACCTGAGAAGACAAGAATCGAGAAGACACAGGCCGCAAAACTGCAGTGCAGCCTTATTCACATTAGCCAAGACAGTGAAGCAATCAAAATATCCAACAAGAGGTGAATGGATAAAGAAGAAGTGGTCCATGTACACAATGGAATATTAGCCATGGAAAACAATGAACCATTGCTCTTTGAGGCACCACAAATGAGTCTGGAGATAATCACGAAACATGAGGTAACTCGGAAACCAAAGACCTGTATTCTATATCACTTATAGGCGTTATCTAATAACTGACACAAATGAATATATTTCCACAGAGAAAGACACTCACAGACTTAGAAAACAAACTATGCTCATCTAAAAGGAAAGGTGGGGGGAATGGATAAGTTAAGATTAGTGTTGCTCTATGTATACAAACACATAGTATATACATATCTCAAAAAGACCGACCATCTAGCAAGGGAGGTCTGTGGAACACTCTGTAACATTTAACATGGGAAGAGGATCTGTACTTGAATAGACATATATAATGTACAAATGAACCAGATTGTGTACACCTAGGAGAGACAATATTCGAAGCTTTACCCCAATTAAAAAAAAATTTAAAACCAAGAAGAAATAATGAGACATAAACTTATGGGGGTGTCTCCAGGCACATTCCAATTTAATTTACAACCTAGGAACACGACTTCCAGAAAGGCTCTGCTGCCCTAGTACCCAGATTTGGGAGTGGAGAAATGCTGCCTGCTTGAGGCCACTTCCCACAACAGCAGCTTTAAACCCATTGCTAAGGGTCACTAAATATTCACCAAACTTGCAGTTCGGGAAATGACACATGCTCTCTAAAAAAATTCTGAGGTGGAAAATCGACCAAAAATTTCAAAATAGGGCAACCTTCCAAGAAGATAGTTTCAAGAGATATATTGTACTCCCAACTGTTTCCTTTTTTTTAACAGAAAAGAAAACGGTGGAGAAACATGATGAGTTTTACGAATTTTCAAAGACATGCAAACCCAAATTACAAAACCCTATCAGCACACAGCAGCCAGTAGGGCCATTAGCATAAAGGCAGGAAACAATAAATGCTAAATCGATTGTGGAGAAATGCATACCCTCGATTCTAAGGGGGACGTGGTAAGAGCCACTAATGAAAACACAAAGAAGGTGCTTTGAAAAGGGAAACACGGTGCTACCAGTCAATCAATCACACCCACTGCTGGGCCTATCAACTGAGAAAATGAGAATCAAAAAGTCACAGGCTGGCAATCCTGTACTCCAACAATATTTACCATAGCCAACACTTGGAAGCAATGAAAATGTCCATCAACCGAGGAATGCGCAAAGTAGAAGTGGTCCACGTGCACACTGGGGAATTACTCCAATAAAAACTAAAAATTAAATTTAAAAATCCAACAAAAGTAAGGAGACATCAGCTTGTGTGGGTTTGTCCGGGCACACTCCACTCTAATTTATAACCGAGAAACACCACAGGCCGCAAGGGCTTTTCCCTAGTTACCATGGTGGGGACATAGAAAGGCTGCCGCCCTCTGGCATTTACCTGCAAAAGCAGCTTTAAAGCCTGTGCTAATGGTCATTTCATAGGAACAAGTACTGCAGAAATGTAAATGAAACCTGCCCTCAAAATGTCTTGAGGGAGGTAATGGCCAAAACATTTCAAAATGTGACACATACTTTAAGAGAACACTTTGAAGAACTAAGGGGTAATCACAGGTTGAAAAATAAAAAGGACATGCCTTAAAGCTCAATTTCAACAGATTATGAGGCACAGGCGAATTCAACCACAAAGAGGTATCAGCTCACACTTGTCAGAATAACCATCAGCAAGGAAACTACAAACAATAAATGCTGAAGGTGTTGTGGAGAAATGCATACCCTCAACTTCAAGTGGGACGAACTTGAAAAGGGCCACGAATGAGAACAGAATGGAGGTGCCTTAAAAAGGTAAACATTGAGCTATCGTATGATCCAGCAGGCCCACTCCTCGACCTATAATCTAAGAAGAAAGAATTGGAAAGACACAGGCAGGCAAATCTGCATGGCACAGTATTACAATAGCCAAGATATGGAAGTAACCAAAAAGTCCACCAACAGATGGGTGGACAAAGAAGAACTCCTCCATGTACGGATGGAATATTCGCTAGTGAAAAAAATGAAACAATGCCATTTGCAGCACCATACACGAGTCTAGACGTAATCACGCCACCTGTAGTCAGTGAGAAAGCAAAAGACACATATCCTATCATATCACTTTTAGGAGTTACTTAAAAATTGATACCAATGAAGATATTTCCACAGAGAAAGGCAATCACAGATTCATTAAAAAAACTTATGGTTCACCAAATAGAAAGGGATGAGGATTGGATACATTACCATATTGGGGTTAACAGAGATATACATACCATGTGAAATATATAATCACCAAAGACGTACGGAAGACCAGGAGAAGACTACTCAACATTGTGTCATAACCTACATGGGAAAAGGATGCGAGGAAGAATAGATACACGTATATGTGTGAAAGAACCACATCTTGCACACCTAGAACAAACAAAGCATTGTAATCAAATTTGCTGGGATAAAAAATAAAAAGTAAATTACAATTATGAACAAGAAGTAATGAGACATAAACATAAAGTGCTTTTTTCCTGGCACATTCCATTCGAATTTACAACCTAGAACACCACTTCCATTAAGGCTCTGTTTCCCCAGTTACCAAATTTGGTAAAGGAGAAATGCTGCCACCTTGTGGCCGTTTCCTGCAAGAGCAGCTTTAAACTCACAGCTAATGGTCACTTAACATTCACAAGGACTCAGGGCTGTAAAGGACACCTGCCCTAAAAAATTGTGCTGAAGAAGGGAATGGACAAAAAAATTCAAAACAGGCAAATGTTTCAAGAAGAGAGTATGAGGAGTTAAGTTTTACTCACGCTCTTTTAAAAAAAAAGGAAAATGGATAAAAGCTCAACCTCAGGGAGTGTTAGACCCATGCAATCTAATCTACAAAAAGTTTCAACTTAGACCAGTCGACTGACCATCAGCAAAATGTCTACAAACAATAAATGCTGACGGGGTTTTCAAGAACTGTATCCCCTCTACCTGCTGGTGAGACGTAAAGGGGTAACAGCCAATAATGAGAAGAGAAAGGAGCTGTGTTTAAAAGTAAAAATGGAGGTACCATTCAATCCAGCAGGCGCACCATTGGACCTCTCACCTGAGAAGACAAGAATCGAGAAGACACAGGCCGCAAAACTGCAGTGCAGCCTTATTCACATTAGCCAAGACAGTGAAGCAATCAAAATATCCAACAAGAGGTGAATGGATAAAGAAGAAGTGGTCCATGTACACAATGGAATATTAGCCATGGAAAACAATGAACCATTGCTCTTTGAGGCACCACAAATGAGTCTGGAGATAATCACGAAACATGAGGTAACTCGGAAACCAAAGACCTGTATTCTATATCACTTATAGGCGTTATCTAATAACTGACACAAATGAATATATTTCCACAGAGAAAGACACTCACAGACTTAGAAAACAAACTATGCTCATCTAAAAGGAAAGGTGGGGGGAATGGATAAGTTAAGATTAGTGTTGCTCTATGTATACAAACACATAGTATATACATATCTCAAAAAGACCGACCATCTAGCAAGGGAGGTCTGTGGAACACTCTGTAACATTTTACATGGGAAGAGGATCTGTACTTGAATAGACATATATAATGTACAAATGAACCAGATTGTGTACACCTAGGAGAGACAATATTCGAAGCTTTACCCCAATTAAAAAAAAATTTAAAACCAAGAAGAAATAATGAGACATAAACTTATGGGGGTGTCTCCAGGCACATTCCAATTTAATTTACAACCTAGGAACACGAATTCCAGAAAGGCTCTGCTGCCCTAGTACCCAGATTTGGGAGTGGAGAAATGCTGCCTGCTTGAGGCCACTTCCCACAACAGCAGCTTTAAACCCATTGCTAAGGGTCACTAAATATTCACCAAACTTGCAGTTCGGGAAATGACACCTGCTCTCTAAAAAAATTCTGAGGTGGAAAATCGACCAAAAATTTCAAAATAGGGCAACCTTCCAAGAAGATAGTTTCAAGAGATATATTGTACTCCCAACTGTTTCCTTTTTTTTAACAGAAAAGAAAACGGTGGAGAAACATGATGAGTTTTACGAATTTTCAAAGACATGCAAACCCAAATTACAAAACCCTATCAGCACACAGCAGCCAGTAGGGCCATTAGCATAAAGGCAGGAAACAATAAATGCTAAATCGATTGTGGAGAAATGCATACCCTCGATTCTAAGGGGGACGTGGTAAGAGCCACTAATGAAAACACAAAGAAGGTGCTTTGAAAAGGGAAACACGGTGCTACCAGTCAATCAATCACACCCACTGCTGGGCCTATCAACTGAGAAAATGAGAATCAAAAAGTCACAGGCTGGCAATCCTGTACTCCAACAATATTTACCATAGCCAACACTTGGAAGCAATGAAAATGTCCATCAACCGAGGAATGCGCAAAGTAGAAGTGGTCCACGTGCACACTGGGGAATTACTCCAATAAAAACTAAAAATTAAATTTAAAAATCCAACAAAAGTAAGGAGACATCAGCTTGTGTGGGTTTGTCCGGGCACACTCCACTCTAATTTATAACCGAGAAACACCACAGGCCGCAAGGGCTTTTCCCTAGTTACCATGGTGGGGACATAGAAAGGCTGCCGCCCTCTGGCATTTACCTGCAAAAGCAGCTTTAAAGCCTGTGCTAATGGTCATTTCATAGGAACAAGTACTGCAGAAATGTAAATGAAACCTGCCCTCAAAATGTCTTGAGGGAGGTAATGGCCAAAACATTTCAAAATGTGACACATACTTTAAGAGAACACTTTGAAGAACTAAGGGGTAATCACAGGTTGAAAAATAAAAAGGACATGCCTTAAAGCTCAATTTCAACGGATTATGAGGCACAGGCGAATTCAACCACAAAGAGGTATCAGCTCACACTTGTCAGAATAACCATCAGCAAGGAAACTACAAACAATAAATGCTGAAGGTGTTGTGGAGAAATGCATACCCTCAACTTCAAGTGGGACATAACTTGAAAAGGGCCACGAATGAGAACAGAATGGAGGTGCCTTAAAAAGGTAAACATTGAGCTACCGTATGATCCAGCAGGCCCACTCCTCGACCTATAATCTAAGAAGAAAGAATTGGAAAGACACAGGCAGGCAAATCTGCATGGCACAGTATTACAATAGCCAAGATATGGAAGTAACCAAAAAGTCCACCAACAGATGGGTGGACAAAGAAGAACTCCTCCATGTACGGATGGAATATTCGCTAGTGAAAAAAATGAAACAATGCCATTTGCAGCACCATACACGAGTCTAGACGTAATCACGCCACCTGTAGTCAGTGAGAAAGCAAAAGACACATATCCTATCATATCACTTTTAGGAGTTACTTAAAAATTGATACCAATGAAGATATTTCCACAGAGAAAGGCAATCACAGATTCATTAAAAAAACTTATGGTTCACCAAATAGAAAGGGATGAGGATTGGATACATTACCATATTGGGGTTAACAGAGATATACATACCATGTGAAATATATAATCACCAAAGACGTACGGAAGACCAGGAGAAGACTACTCAACATTGTGTCATAACCTACATGGGAAAAGGATGCGAGGAAGAATAGATACACGTATATGTGTGAAAGAACCACATCTTGCACACCTAGAACAAACAAACCATTGTAATCAAATTTGCTGGGATAAAAAATAAAAAGTAAATTACAATTATGAACAAGAAGTAATGAGACATAAACATAAAGTGCTTTTTTCCTGGCACATTCCATTCGAATTTACAACCTAGAACACCACTTCCATTAAGGCTCTGTTTCCCCAGTTACCAAATTTGGTAAAGGAGAAATGCTGCCAACTTGTGGCCGTTTCCTGCAAGAGCAGCTTTAAACTCACAGCTAATGGTCACTTAACATTCACAAGGACTCAGGGCTGTAAAGGACACCTGCCCTAAAAAATTGTGCTGAAGAAGGGAATGGACAAAAAAATTCAAAACAGGCAAATGTTTCAAGAAGAGAGTATGAGGAGTTAAGTTTTACTCACGCTCTTTTAAAAAAAAAGGAAAATGGATAAAAGCTCAACCTCAGGGAGTGTTAGACCCATGCAATCTAATCTACAAAAAGTTTCAACTTAGACCAGTCGACTGACCATCAGCAAAATGTCTACAAACAATAAATGCTGACGAGGTTTTCAAGAACTGTATCCCCTCTACCTGCTGGTGAGACGTAAAGGGGTAACAGCCAATAATGAGAAGAGAAAGGAGCAGTGTTTAAAAGTAAAAATGGAGGTACCATTCAATCCAGCAGGCGCACCATTGGACCTCTCACCTGAGAAGACAAGAATCGAGAAGACACAGGCCGCAAAACTGCAGTGCAGCCTTATTCACATTAGCCAAGACAGTGAAGCAATCAAAATATCCAACAAGAGGTGAATGGATAAAGAAGAAGTGGTCCATGTACACAATGGAATATTAGCCATGGAAAACAATGAACCATTGCTCTTTGAGGCACCACAAATGAGTCTGGAGATAATCACGAAATATGAGGTAACTCGGAAACCAAAGACCTGTATTCTATATCACTTATAGGCGTTATCTAATAACTGACACAAATGAATATATTTCCACAGAGAAAGACACTCACAGACTTAGAAAACAAACTATGCTCATCTAAAAGGAAAGGTGGGGGGAATGGATAAGTTAAGATTAGTGTTGCTCTATGTATACAAACACATAGTATATACATATCTCAAAAAGACCGACCATCTAGCAAGGGAGGTCTGTGGAACACTCTGTAACATTTAACATGGGAAGAGGATCTGTACTTGAATAGACATATATAATGTACAAATGAACCAGATTGTGTACACCTAGGAGAGACAATATTCGAAGCTTTACCCCAATTAAAAAAAAATTTAAAACCAAGAAGAAATAATGAGACATAAACTTATGGGGGTGTCTCCAGGCACATTCCAATTTAATTTACAACCTAGGAACACGAATTCCAGAAAGGCTCTGCTGCCCTAGTACCCAGATTTGGGAGTGGAGAAATGCTGCCTGCTTGAAGCCACTTCCCACAACAGCAGCTTTAAACCCATTGCTAAGGGTCACTAAATATTCACCAAATTTGCAGTTCGGGAAATGACACCTGCTCTCTAAAAAAATTCTGAGGTGGAAAATCGACCAAAAATTTCAAAATAGGGCAACCTTCCAAGAAGATAGTTTCAAGAGATATATTGTACTCCCAACTGTTTCCTTTTTTTTAACAGAAAAGAAAACGGTGGAGAAACATGATGAGTTTTACGAATTTTCAAAGACATGCAAACCCAAATTACAAAACCCTATCAGCACACAGCAGCCAGTAGGGCCATTAGCATAAAGGCAGGAAACAATAAATGCTAAATCGATTGTGGAGAAATGCATACCCTCGATTCTAAGGGGGACGTGGTAAGAGCCACTAATGAAAACACAAAGAAGGTGCTTTGAAAAGGGAAACACGGTGCTACCAGTCAATCAATCACACCCACTGCTGGGCCTATCAACTGAGAAAATGAGAATCAAAAAGTCACAGGCTGGCAATCCTGTACTCCAACAATATTTACCATAGCCAACACTTGGAAGCAATGAAAATGTCCATCAACCGAGGAATGCGCAAAGTAGAAGTGGTCCACGTGCACACTGGGGAATTACTCCAATAAAAACTAAAAATTAAATTTAAAAATCCAACAAAAGTAAGGAGACATCAGCTTGTGTGGGTTTGTCCGGGCACACTCCACTCTAATTTATAACCGAGAAACACCACAGGCCGCAAGGGCTTTTCCCTAGTTACCATGGTGGGGACATAGAAAGGCTGCCGCCCTCTGGCATTTACCTGCAAAAGCAGCTTTAAAGCCTGTGCTAATGGTCATTTCATAGGAACAAGTACTGCAGAAATGTAAATGAAACCTGCCCTCAAAATGTCTTGAGGGAGGTAATGGCCAAAACATTTCAAAATGTGACACATACTTTAAGAGAACACTTTGAAGAACTAAGGGGTAATCACAGGTTGAAAAATAAAAAGGACATGCCTTAAAGCTCAATTTCAACGGATTATGAGGCACAGGCGAATTCAACCACAAAGAGGTATCAGCTCACACTTGTCAGAATAACCATCAGCAAGGAAACTACAAACAATAAATGCTGAAGGTGTTGTGGAGAAATGCATACCCTCAACTTCAAGTGGGACATAACTTGAAAAGGGCCACGAATGAGAACAGAATGGAGGTGCCTTAAAAAGGTAAACATTGAGCTACCGTATGATCCAGCAGGCCCACTCCTCGACCTATAATCTAAGAAGAAAGAATTGGAAAGACACAGGCAGGCAAATCTGCATGGCACAGTATTACAATAGCCAAGATATGGAAGTAACCAAAAAGTCCACCAACAGATGGGTGGACAAAGAAGAACTCCTCCATGTACGGATGGAATATTCGCTAGTGAAAAAAATGAAACAATGCCATTTGCAGCACCATACACGAGTCTAGACGTAATCACGCCACCTGTAGTCAGTGAGAAAGCAAAAGACACATATCCTATCATATCACTTTTAGGAGTTACTTAAAAATTGATACCAATGAAGATATTTCCACAGAGAAAGGCAATCACAGATTCATTAAAAAAACTTATGGTTCACCAAATAGAAAGGGATGAGGATTGGATACATTACCATATTGGGGTTAACAGAGATATACATACCATGTGAAATATATAATCACCAAAGACGTACGGAAGACCAGGAGAAGACTACTCAACATTGTGTCATAACCTACATGGGAAAAGGATGCGAGGAAGAATAGATACACGTATATGTGTGAAAGAACCACATCTTGCACACCTAGAACAAACAAAGCATTGTAATCAAATTTGCTGGGATAAAAAATAAAAAGTAAATTACAATTATGAACAAGAAGTAATGAGACATAAACATAAAGTGCTTTTTTCCTGGCACATTCCATTCGAATTTACAACCTAGAACACCACTTCCATTAAGGCTCTGTTTCCCCAGTTACCAAATTTGGTAAAGGAGAAATGCTGCCACCTTGTGGCCGTTTCCTGCAAGAGCAGCTTTAAACTCACAGCTAATGGTCACTTAACATTCACAAGGACTCAGGGCTGTAAAGGACACCTGCCCTAAAAAATTGTGCTGAAGAAGGGAATGGACAAAAAAATTCCAAACAGGCAAATGTTTCAAGAAGAGAGTATGAGGAGTTAAGTTTTACTCACGCTCTTTTAAAAAAAAAGGAAAATGGATAAAAGCTCAACCTCAGGGAGTGTTAGACCCATGCAATCTAATCTACAAAAAGTTTTAACTTAGACCAGTCGACTGACCATCAGCAAAATGTCTACAAACAATAAATGCTGACGGGGTTTTCAAGAACTGTATCCCCTCTACCTGCTGGTGAGACGTAAAGGGGTAACAGCCAATAATGAGAAGAGAAAGGAGCTGTGTTTAAAAGTAAAAATGGAGGTACCATTCAATCCAGCAGGCGCACCATTGGACCTCTCACCTGAGAAGACAAGAATCGAGAAGACACAGGCCGCAAAACTGCAGTGCAGCCTTATTCACATTAGCCAAGACAGTGAAGCAATCAAAATATCCAACAAGAGGTGAATGGATAAAGAAGAAGTGGTCCATGTACACAATGGAATATTAGCCATGGAAAACAATGAACCATTGCTCTTTGAGGCACCACAAATGAGTCTGGAGATAATCACGAAACATGAGGTAACTCGGAAACCAAAGACCTGTATTCTATATCACTTATAGGCGTTATCTAATAACTGACACAAATGAATATATTTCCACAGAGAAAGACACTCACAGACTTAGAAAACAAACTATGCTCATCTAAAAGGAAAGGTGGGGGGAATGGATAAGTTAAGATTAGTGTTGCTCTATGTATACAAACACATAGTATATACATATCTCAAAAAGACCGACCATCTAGCAAGGGAGGTCTGTGGAACACTCTGTAACATTTAACATGGGAAGAGGATCTGTACTTGAATAGACATATATAATGTACAAATGAACCAGATTGTGTACACCTAGGAGAGACAATATTCGAAGCTTTACCCCAATTAAAAAAAAATTTAAAACCAAGAAGAAATAATGAGACATAAACTTATGGGGGTGTCTCCAGGCACATTCCAATTTAATTTACAACCTAGGAACACGAATTCCAGAAAGGCTCTGCTGCCCTAGTACCCAGATTTGGGAGTGGAGAAATGCTGCCTGCTTGAGGCCACTTCCCACAACAGCAGCTTTAAACCCATTGCTAAGGGTCACTAAATATTCACCAAACTTGCAGTTCGGGAAATGACACCTGCTCTCTAAAAAAATTCTGAGGTGGAAAATCGACCAAAAATTTCAAAATAGGGCAACCTTCCAAGAAGATAGTTTCAAGAGATATATTGTACTCCCAACTGTTTCCTTTTTTTTAACAGAAAAGAAAACGGTGGAGAAACATGATGAGTTTTACGAATTTTCAAAGACATGCAAACCCAAATTACAAAACCCTATCAGCACACAGCAGCCAGTAGGGCCATTAGCATAAAGGCAGGAAACAATAAATGCTAAATCGATTGTGGAGAAATGCATACCCTCGATTCTAAGGGGGACGTGGTAAGAGCCACTAATGAAAACACAAAGAAGGTGCTTTGAAAAGGGAAACACGGTGCTACCAGTCAATCAATCACACCCACTGCTGGGCCTATCAACTGAGAAAATGAGAATCAAAAAGTCACAGGCTGGCAATCCTGTACTCCAACAATATTTACCATAGCCAACACTTGGAAGCAATGAAAATGTCCATCAACCGAGGAATGCGCAAAGTAGAAGTGGTCCACGTGCACACTGGGGAATTACTCCAATAAAAACTAAAAATTAAATTTAAAAATCCAACAAAAGTAAGGAGACATCAGCTTGTGTGGGTTTGTCCGGGCACACTCCACTCTAATTTATAACCGAGAAACACCACAGGCCGCAAGGGCTTTTCCCTAGTTACCATGGTGGGGACATAGAAAGGCTGCCGCCCTCTGGCATTTACCTGCAAAAGCAGCTTTAAAGCCTGTGCTAATGGTCATTTCATAGGAACAAGTACTGCAGAAATGTAAATGAAACCTGCCCTCAAAATGTCTTGAGGGAGGTAATGGCCAAAACATTTCAAAATGTGACACATACTTTAAGAGAACACTTTGAAGAACTAAGGGGTAATCACAGGTTGAAAAATAAAAAGGACATGCCTTAAAGCTCAATTTCAACGGATTATGAGGCACAGGCGAATTCAACCACAAAGAGGTATCAGCTCACACTTGTCAGAATAACCATCAGCAAGGAAACTACAAACAATAAATGCTGAAGGTGTTGTGGAGAAATGCATACCCTCAACTTCAAGTGGGACGAACTTGAAAAGGGCCACGAATGAGAACAGAATGGAGGTGCCTTAAAAAGGTAAACATTGAGCTACCGTATGATCCAGCAGGCCCACTCCTCGACCTATAATCTAAGAAGAAAGAATTGGAAAGACACAGGCAGGCAAATCTGCATGGCACAGTATTACAATAGCCAAGATATGGAAGTAACCAAAAACTCCACCAACAGATGGGTGGACAAAGAAGAACTCCTCCATGTACAGATGGAATATTTGCTAGTGAAAAAAATGAAACAATGCCATTTGCAGCACCATACATGAGTCTAGACGTAATCACGCCACCTGTAGTCAGTGAGAAAGCAAAAGACACATATCCTATCATATCACTTTTAGGAGTTACTTAAAAATTGATACCAATGAAGATATTTCCACAGAGAAAGGAAATCACAGATTCATTAAAAAAACTTATGGTTCACCAAATAGAAAGGGATGAGGATTGGATACATTACCATATTGGGGTTAACAGAGATATACATACCATGTGAAATATATAATCACCAAAGACGTACGGAAGACCAGGAGAAGACTACTCAACATTGTGTCATAACCTACATGGGAAAAGGATGCGAGGAAGAATAGATTCACGTATATGTGTGAAAGAACCACATCTTGCACACCTAGAACAAACAAAGCATTGTAATCAAATTTGCTGGGATAAAAAATAAAAAGTAAATTACAATTATGAACAAGAAGTAATGAGACATAAACATAAAGTGCTTTTTTCCTGGCACATTCCATTCGAATTTACAACCTAGAACACCACTTCCATTAAGGCTCTGTTTCCCCAGTTACCAAATTTGGTAAAGGAGAAATGCTGCCACCTTGTGGCCGTTTCCTGCAAGAGCAGCTTTAAACTCACAGCTAATGGTCACTTAACATTCACAAGGACTCAGGGCTGTAAAGGACACCTGCCCTAAAAAATTGTGCTGAAGTAGGGAATGGACAAAAAAATTCAAAACAGGCAAATGTTTCAAGAAGAGAGTATGAGGAGTTAAGTTTTACTCACGCTCTTTTAAAAAAAAAGGAAAATGGATAAAAGCTCAACCTCAGGGAGTGTTAGACCCATGCAATCTAATCTACAAAAAGTTTCAACTTAGACCAGTCGACTGACCATCAGCAAAATGTCTACAAACAATAAATGCTGACGGGGTTTTCAAGAACTGTATCCCCTCTACCTGCTGGTGAGACGTAAAGGGGTAACAGCCAATAATGAGAAGAGAAAGGAGCTGTGTTTAAAAGTAAAAATGGAGGTACCATTCAATCCAGCAGGCGCACCATTGGACCTCTCACCTGAGAAGACAAGAATCGAGAAGACACAGGCCGCAAAACTGCAGTGCAGCCTTATTCACATTAGCCAAGACAGTGAAGCAATCAAAATATCCAACAAGAGGTGAATGGATAAAGAAGAAGTGGTCCGTGTACACAATGGAATATTAGCCATGGAAAACAATGAACCATTGCTCTTTGAGGCACCACAAATGAGTCTGGAGATAATCACGAAACATGAGGTAACTCGGAAACCAAAGACCTGTATTCTATATCACTTATAGGCGTTATCTAATAACTGACACAAATGAATATATTTCCACAGAGAAAGACACTCACAGACTTAGAAAACAAACTATGCTCATCTAAAAGGAAAGGTGGGGGGAATGGATAAGTTAACATTAGTGTTGCTCTATGTATACAAACACATAGTATATACATATCTCAAAAAGACCGACCATGGAGCAAGGGAGGTCTGTGGAACCCTCTGTAACATTTTACATGGGAAGAGGATCTGTACTTGAATAGACATATATAATGTACAAATGAACCAGATTGTGTACACCTAGGACAGACAATATTCGAAGCTTTACCACAATTAAAAAAAAATTTAAAACCAAGAAGAAATAATGAGACATAAACTTATGGGGGTTTCTCCAGGCACATTCCAATTTAATTTACAACCTAGGAACACGACTTCCAGAAAGGCTCTGCTGCCCTAGTACCCAGATTTGGGAGTGGAGAAATGCTGCCTGCTTGAGGCCACTTCCCACAACAGCAGCTTTAAACCCATTGCTAAGGGTCACTAAATATTCACCAAACTTGCAGTTCGGGAAATGACACCTGCTCTCTAAAAAAATTCTGAGGTGGAAAATCGACCAAAAATTTCAAAATAGGGCAACCTTCCAAGAAGACAATTTCAAGAAATATATTGTACTCCCAACTGTTTCCTTTTTTTTAACAGAAAAGAAAACGGTGGAGAAACATATTGAGTTTTACGAATTTTCAAAGACATGCAAACCCAAATTACAAAACCCTATCAGCACACAGCAGCCAGTAGGGCCATTAGCATAAATGCAGCAAACAATAAATGCTAAATCGATTGTGGAGAAATGCATACCCTCGATTCTAAGGGGGACATGGTAAGAGCCACTAATGAAAACACAAAGAAGGTGCTTTGAAAAGGGAAACACGGTGCTACCAGTCAATCAGTCACACCCACTGCTGGGCCTATCAACTGAGAAAATGAGAATCAAAAAGTCACAGGCTGGCAATCCTGCACTCCAACAATATTTACCATAGCCAACACATGGAAGCAATGAAAATGTCCATCAACCGAGGAATGCGCAAAGTAGAAGTGGTCCACGTGCACACTGGGGAATTACTCCAATAAAAACTAAAAATTAAATTTAAAAACCCAACAAAAGTAAGGAGACATCAGCTTGTGTGGGTTTGTCCGGGCACACTCCACTCTAATTTATAACCGAGAAACACCACAGGCCGCAAGGGCTTTTCCCTAGTTACCATGGTGGGGACATAGAAAGGCTGCCGCCCTCTGGCATTTACCTGCAAAAGCAGCTTTAAAGCCTGTGCTAATGGTCATTTCATAGGAACAAGTACTGCAGAACTGTAAATGAAACCTGCCCTCAAAATGTCTTGAGGGAGGTAATGGCCAAAACATTTCAAAATGTGACACATACTTTAAGAGAACACTTTGAAGAACTAAGGGGTAATCACAGGTTGAAAAATAAAAAAGGACATGCCTTAAAGCTCAATTTCAACGGATTGTGAGGCACAGGCGAATTCAACCACAAAGAGGTATCAGCTCACACTTGTCAGAATAACCATCAGCAAGGAATCTACAAACAATAAATGCTGAAGGTGTTGTGGAGAAATGCATACCCTCAACTTCAAGTGGGACGTAACTTGAAAAGGGCCACGAATGAGAACAGAATGGAGGTGCCTTAAAAAGGTAAACATTGAGCTACCGTATGATCCAGCAGGCCCACACCTCGACCTATACTCTAAGAAGAAAGAATTGGAAAGACACAGGCAGGCAAATCTGCATGGCACAGTATTACGATAGCCAAGATATGGAAGTAACCAAAAAGTCCACCAACAGATGGGTGGACAAAGAAGAACTCCTCCATGTACAGATGGAATATTCGCTAGTGAAAAAAATGAAACAATGCCATTTGCAGCACCATACACGAGTCTAGACGTAATCACGCCACCTGTAGTCAGTGAGAAAGCAAAAGACACATATCCTATCATATCACTTTTAGGAGTTACTTAAAAATTGATACCAATGAAGATATTTCCACAGAGAAAGGCAATCACAGATTCATTAAAAAAACTTATGGTTCACCAAATATAAAGGGATGAGGATTGGATACATTACCATATTGGGGTTAACAGAGATATACATACCATGTGAAATATATAATCACCAAAGACGTACGGAAGACCAGGAGAAGACTACTCAACATTGTGTCATAACCTACATGGGAAAAGGATGCGAGGAAGAATAGATACACGTATATGTGTGAAAGAACCACATCTTGCACACCTAGAACAAACAAAGCATTGTAATCAAATTTGCTGGGATAAAAAATAAAAAGTAAATTACAATTATGAACAAGAAGTAATGAGACATAAACATAAAGTGCTTTTTTCCTGGCACATTCCATTCGAATTTACAACCTAGAACACCACTTCCATTAAGGCTCTGTTTCCCCAGTTACCAAATTTGGTAAAGGAGAAATGCTGCCACCTTGTGGCCGTTTCCTGCAAGAGCAGCTTTAAACTCACAGCTAATGGTCACTTAACATTCACAAGGACTCAGGGCTGTAAAGGACACCTGCCCTAAAAAATTGTGCTGAAGTAGGGAATGGACAAAAAAATTCAAAACAGGCAAATGTTTCAAGAAGAGAGTATGAGGAGTTAAGTTTTCCTCACGCTCTTTTAAAAAAAAAGGAAAATGGATAAAAGCTCAACCTCAGGGAGTGTTAGACCCATGCAATCTAATCTACAAAAAGTTTCAACTTAGACCAGTCGACTGACCATCAGCAAAATGTCTACAAACAATAAATGCTGACGGGGTTTTCAAGAACTGTATCCCCTCTACCTGCTGGTGAGACGTAAAGGGGTAACAGCCAATAATGAGAAGAGAAAGGAGCTGTGTTTAAAAGTAAAAATGGAGGTACCATTCAATCCAGCAGGCGCACCATTGGACCTCTCACCTGAGAAGACAAGAATCGAGAAGACACAGGCCGCAAAAGCTGCAGTGCAGCCTTATTCACAATAGCCAAGACAGTGAAGCAATCAAAATATCCAACAAGAGGTGAATGGATAAAGAAGAAGTGGTCCATGTACACAATGGAATATTAGCCATGGAAAACAATGAACCATTGCTCTTTGAGGCACCACAAATGGGTCTGGAGATAATCACGAAACATAAGGTAACTCGGAAACCAAAGACCTGTATTCTATGATATCACTTATAGGCGTTATCTAATAAGTGACACAAATGAATATATTTCCACAGAGAAAGACACTCACAGACTTAGAAAACAAACTATGCTCATCTAAAAGGAAAGGTGGGGGGAATGGATAAGTTAAGATTAGTGTTGCTCTATGTATACAAACACATAGTATATACATATCTCAAAAAGACCGACCATGGAGCAAGGGAGGTCTGTGGAACCCTCTGTAACATTTTACATGGGAAGAGGATCTGTACTTGAATAGACATATATAATGTACAAATGAACCAGATTGTGTACACCTAGGACAGACAATATTCGAAGCTTTACCACAATTAAAAAAAAATTTAAAACCAAGAAGAAATAATGAGACATAAACTTATGGGGGTTTCTCCAGGCACATTCCAATTTAATTTACAACCTAGGAACACGACTTCCAGAAAGGCTCTGCTGCCCTAGTACCCAGATTTGGGAGTGGAGAAATGCTGCCTGCTTGAGGCCACTTCCCACAAGAGCAGCTTTAAACCCATTGCTAAGGGTCACTAAATATTCACCAAACTTGCAGTTCGGGAAATGACACCTGCTCTCTAAAAAAATTCTGAGTTGGAAAATCGACCAAAAATTTGAAAATAGGGCAACCTTCCAAGAAGACAATTTCAAGAAATATATTGTACTCCCAACTGTTTCCTTTTTTTTAACAGAAAAGAAAACGGTGGAGAAACATGATGAGTTTTACGAATTTTCAAAGACATGCAAACCCAAATTACAAAACCCTATCAGCACACAGCAGCCAGTAGGGCCATTAGCATAAAGGCAGCAAACAATAAATGCTAAATCGATTGTGGAGAAATGCATACCCTCGATTCTAAGGGGGACATGGTAAGAGCCACTAATGAAAACACAAAGAAGGTGCTTTGAAAAGGGAAACACGGTGCTACCAGTCAATCAGTCACACCCACTGCTGGGCCTATCAACTGAGAAAATGAGAATCAAAAAGTCACAGGCTGGCAATCCTGCACTCCAACAATATTTACCATAGCCAACACTTGGAAGCAATGAAAATGTCCATCAACCGAGGAATGCGCAAAGTAGAAGTGGTCCACGTGCACACTGGGGAATTACTCCAATAAAAACTAAAAATTAAATTTAAAAATCCAACAAAAGTAAGGAGACATCAGCTTGTGTGGGTTTGTCCGGGCACACTCCACTCTAATTTATAACCGAGAATCACCACAGGCCGCAAGGGCTTTTCCCTAGTTACCATGGTGGGGACATAGAAAGGCTGCCGCCCTCTGGCATTTACCTGCAAAAGCAGCTTTAAAGCCTGTGCTAATGGTCATTTCATAGGAACAAGTACTGCAGAACTGTAAATGAAACCTGCCCTCAAAATGTCTTGAGGGAGGTAATGGCCAAAACATTTCAAAATGTGACACATATTTTAAGAGAACACTTTGAAGAACTAAGGGGTAATCACAGGTTGAAAAATAAAAAGGACATGCCTTAAAGCTCAATTTCAACGGATTATGAGGCACAGGCGAATTCAACCACAAAGAGGTATCAGCTCACACTTGTCAGAATAACCATCAGCAAGGAAACTACAAACAATAAATGCTGAAGGTGTTGTGGAGAAATGCATACCCTCAACTTCAAGTGGGACGTAACTTGAAAAGGGCCACGAATGAGAACAGAATGGAGGTGCCTTAAAAAGGTAAACATTGAGCTACCGTATGATCCAGCAGGCCCACACCTCGACCTATACTCTAAGAAGAAAGAATTGGAAAGACACAGGCAGGCAAATCTGCATGGCACAGTATTACGATAGCCAAGATATGGAAGTAACCAAAAAGTCCACCAGCAGATGGGTGGACAAAGAAGAACTCCTCCATGTACAGATGGAATATTCGCTAGTGAAAAAAATGAAACAATGCCATTTGCAGCACCATACATGAGTCTAGACTTAATCACGCCACCTGTAGTCAGTGAGAAAGCAAAAGACACATATCCTATCATATCACTTTTAGGAGTTACTTAAAAATTGATACCAATGAAGATATTTCCACAGAGAAAGGCAATCACAGATTCATTAAAAAAACTGATGGTTCACCAAATAGAAAGGGATGAGGATTGGATACATTACCATATTGGGGTTAACAGAGATATACAAACCATGTGAAATATATAATCACCAAAGACGTACGGAAGACCAGGAGAAGACTACTCAACATTGTGTCATAACCTACATGGGAAAAGGATGCGAGGAAGAATAGATACACGTATATGTGTGAAAGAACCACATCTTGCACACCTAGAACAAACAAACCATTGTAATCAAATTTGCTGGGAGAAAAAATAAAAAGTAAATTACAATTATGAACAAGAAGTAATGAGACATAAACATAAAGTGCTTTTTTCCTGGCACATTCCATTCGAATTTACAACATAGAACACCACTTCCATTAAGGCTCTGTTTCCCCAGTTACCAAATTTGGTAAAGGAGAAATGCTGCCACCTTGTGGCCGTTTCCTGCAAGAGCAGCTTTAAACTCACAGCTAATGGTCACTTAACATTCACAAGGACTCAGGGCTGTAAAGGACACCTGCCCTAAAAAATTGTGCTGAAGTAGGGAATGGACAAAAAAATTCAAAACAGGCAAATGTTTCAAGAAGAGAGTATGAGGAGTTAAGTTTTCCTCACGCTCTTTTAAAAAAAAAGGAAAATGGATAAAAGCTCAACCTCAGGGAGTGTTAGACCCATGCAATCTAATCTACAAAAAGTTTCAACTTAGACCAGTCGACTGACCATCAGCAAAATGTCTACAAACAATAAATGCTGACGGGGTTTTCAAGAACTGTATCCCCTCTACCTGCTGGTGAGACGTAAAGGGGTAACAGCCAATAATGAGAAGAGAAAGGAGCTGTGTTTAAAAGTAAAAATGGAGGTACCATTCAATCCAGCAGGCGCACCATTGGACCTCTCACCTGAGAAGACAAGAATCGAGAAGACACAGGCCGCAAAAGCTGCAGTGCAGCCTTATTCACAATAGCCAAGACAGTGAAGCAATCAAAATATCCAAAAAGAGGTGAATGGATAAAGAAGAAGTGGTCCATGTACACAATGGAATATTAGCCATAGAAAACAATGAACCATTGCTCTTTGAGGCACCACAAATGGGTCTGGAGATAGTCACGAAACATGAGGTAGCTCGGAAACCAAAGACCTGTATTCTATGATATCACTTATAGGCGTTATCTAATAACTGACACAAATGAATATATTTCCACAGAGAAAGACACTCACAGACTTAGAAAACAAACTATGCTCATCTAAAAGGAAAGGTGGGGGGAATGGATAAGTTAAGATTAGTGTTGCTCTATGTATACAAACACATAGTATATACATATCTCAAAAAGACCGACCATGGAGCAAGGGAGGTCTGTGGAACCCTCTGTAACATTTTACATGGGAAGAGGATCTGTACTTGAATAGACATATATAATGTACAAATGAACCAGATTGTGTACACCTAGGACAGACAATATTCGAAGCTTTACCACAATTAAAAAAAAAATTAAAACCAAGAAGAAATAATGAGACATAAACTTATGGGGGTTTCTCCAGGCACATTCCAATTTAATTTACAACCTAGGAACACGACTTCCAGAAAGGCTCTGCTGCCCTAGTACCCAGATTTGGGAGTGGAGAAATGCTGCCTGCTTGAGGCCACTTCCCACAACAGCAGCTTTAAACCCATTGCTAAGGGTCACTAAATATTCACCAAACTTGCAGTTCGGGAAATGACACCTGCTCTCTAAAAAAATTCTGAGGGGGAAAATCGACCAAAAATTTCAAAATAGGGCAACCTTCCAAGAAGACATTTTCAAGAGATATATTGTACTCACAACTGTTTCCTTTTTTTTAACAGAAAAGAAAACGGTGGAGAAACATGATGAGTTTTACGAATTTTCAAAGACATGCAAACCCAAATTACAAAACCCTATCAGCACACAGCAGCCAGTAGGGCCATTAGCATAAAGGCAGCAAACAATAAATGCTAAATCGATTGTGGAGAAATGCATACCCTCGATTCTAAGGGGGACATGGTAAGAGCCACTAATGAAAACACAAAGAAGGTGCTTTGAAAAGGGAAACACGGTGCTACCAGTCAATCAGTCACACCCACTGCTGGGCCTATCAACTGAGAAAATGAGAATCAAAAAGTCACAGGCTGGCAATCCTGCACTCCAACAATATTTACCATAGCCAACACTTGGAAGCAATGAAAATGTCCATCAACCGAGGAATGCGCAAAGTAGAAGTGGTCCACGTGCACACTGGGGAATTACTCCAATAAAAACTAAAAATTAAATTTAAAAATCCAACAAAAGTAAGGAGACATCAGCTTGTGTGGGTTTGTCCGGGCACACTCCACTCTAATTTATAACCGAGAATCACCACAGGCCGCAAGGGCTTTTCCCTAGTTACCATGGTGGGGACATAGAAAGGCTGCCGCCCTTTGGCATTTACCTGCAAAAGCAGCTTTAAAGCCTGTGCTAATGGTCATTTCATAGGAACAAGTACTGCAGAACTGTAAATGAAACCTGCCCTCAAAATGTCTTCAGGGAGGTAATGGCCAAAACATTTCAAAATGTGACACATATTTTAAGAGAACACTTTGAAGAACTAAGGGGTAATCACAGGTTGAAAAATAAAAAGGACATGCCTTAAAGCTCAATTTCAACGGATTATGAGGCACAGGCGAATTCAACCACAAAGAGGTATCAGCTCACACTTGTCAGAATAACCATCAGCAAGGAAACTACAAACAATAAATGCTGAAGGTGTTGTGGAGAAATGCATACCCTCAACTTCAAGTGGGACGTAACTTGAAAAGGGCCACGAATGAGAACAGAATGGAGGTGCCTTAAAAAGGTAAACATTGAGCTACCGTATGATCCAGCAGGCCCACACCTCGACCTATACTCTAAGAAGAAAGAATTGGAAAGACACAGGCAGGCAAATCTGCATGGCACAGTATTACGATAGCCAAGATATGGAAGTAACCAAAAAGTCCACCAACAGATGGGTGGACAAAGAAGAACTCCTCCATGTACAGATGGAATATTCGCTAGTGAAAAAAATGAAACAATGCCATTTGCAGCAACATACACGAGTCTAGACGTAATCACGCCACCTGTAGTCAGTGAGAAAGCAAAAGACACATATCCTATCATATCACTTTTAGGAGTTACTTAAAAATTGATACCAATGAAGATATTTCCACAGAGAAAGGCAATCACAGATTCATTAAAAAAACTTATGGTTCACCAAATAGAAAGGGATGAGGATTGGATACATTACCATATTGGGGTTAACAGAGATATACATACCATGTGAAATATATAATCACCAAAGACGTACGGAAGACCAGGAGAAGACTACTCAACATTGTGTCATAACCTACATGGGAAAAGGATGCGAGGAAGAATAGATACACGTATATGTGTGAAAGAACCACATCTTGCACACCTAGAACAAACAACGCATTGTAATCAAATTTGCTGGGATAAAAAATAAAAAGTAAATTACAATTATGAACAAGAAGTAATGAGACATAAACATAAAGTGCTTTTTTCCTGGCACATTCCATTCGAATTTACAACCTAGAACACCACTTCCATTAAGGCTCTGTTTCCCCAGTTACCAAATTTGGTAAAGGAGAAATACTGCCACCTTGTGGCCGTTTCCTGCAAGAGCAGCTTTAAACTCACAGCTAATGGTCACTTAACATTCACAAGGACTCAGGGCTGTAAAGGACACCTGCCCTAAAAAATTGTGCTGAAGAAGGGAATGGACAAAAAAATTCAAAACAGTCAAATGTTTCAAGAAGAGAGTATGAGGAGTTAAGTTTTACTCACGCTCTTTTAAAAAAAAAGGAAAATGGATAAAAGCTCAACCTCAGGGAGTGTTAGACCCATGCAATCTAATCTACAAAAAGTTTCAACTTAGACCAGTCGACTGACCATCAGCAAAATGTCTACAAACAATAAATGCTGACGGGGTTTTCAAGAACTGTATCCCCTCTACCTGCTGGTGAGACGTAAAGGGGTAACAGCCAATAATGAGAAGAGAAAGGAGCTGTGTTTAAAAGTAAAAATGGAGGTACCATTCAATCCAGCAGGCACACCATTGGACCTCTCACCTGAGAAGACAAGAATCGAGAAGACACAGGCCGCAAAACTGCAGTGCAGCCTTATTCACATTAGCCAAGACAGTGAAGCAATCAAAATATCCAACAAGAGGTGAATGGATAAAGAAGAAGTGGTCCATGTACACAATGGAATATTAGCCATGGAAAACAATGAACCATTGCTCTTTGAGGCACCACAAATGAGTCTGGAGATAATCACGAAACATGAGGTAACTCGGAAACCAAAGACCTGTATTCTATATCACTTATAGGCGTTATCTAATAACTGACACAAATGAATATATTTCCACAGAGAAAGACACTCACAGACTTAGAAAACAAACTATGCTCATCTAAAAGGAAAGGTGGGGGGAATGGATAAGTTAAGATTAGTGTTGCTCTATGTATACAAACACATAGTATATACATATCTCAAAAAGACCGACCATCTAGCAAGGGAGGTCTGTGGAACACTCTGTAACATTTAACATGGGAAGAGGATCTGTACTTGAATAGACATATATAATGTACAAATGAACCAGATTGTGTACACCTAGGAGAGACAATATTCGAAGCTTTACCCCAATTAAAAAAAAATTTAAAACCAAGAAGAAATAATGAGACATAAACTTATGGGGGTGTCTCCAGGCACATTCCAATTTAATTTACAACCTAGGAACACGAATTCCAGAAAGGCTCTGCTGCCCTAGTACCCAGATTTGGGAGTGGAGAAATGCTGCCTGCTTGAGGCCACTTCCCACAACAGCAGCTTTAAACCCATTGCTAAGGGTCACTAAATATTCACCAAACTTGCAGTTCGGGAAATGACACCTGCTCTCTAAAAAAATTCTGAGGTGGAAAATCGACCAAAAATTTCAAAATAGGGCAACCTTCCAAGAAGATAGTTTCAAGAGATATATTGTACTCCCAACTGTTTCCTTTTTTTTAACAGAAAAGAAAACGGTGGAGAAACATGATGAGTTTTACGAATTTTCAAAGACATGCAAACCCAAATTACAAAACCCTATCAGCACACAGCAGCCAGTAGGGCCATTAGCATAAAGGCAGGAAACAATAAATGCTAAATCGATTGTGGAGAAATGCATACCCTCGATTCTAAGGGGGACATGGTAAGAGCCACTAATGAAAACACAAAGAAGGTGCTTTGAAAAGGGAAACACGGTGCTACCAGTCAATCAATCACACCCACTGCTGGGCCTATCAACTGAGAAAATGAGAATCAAAAAGTCACAGGCTGGCAATCCTGTACTCCAACAATATTTACCATAGCCAACACTTGGAAGCAATGAAAATGTCCATCAACCGAGGAATGCGCAAAGTAGAAGTGGTCCACGTGCACACTGGGGAATTACTCCAATAAAAACTAAAAATTAAATTTAAAAATCCAACAAAAGTAAGGAGACATCAGCTTGTGTGGGTTTGTCCGGGCACACTCCACTCTAATTTATAACCGAGAAACACCACAGGCCGCAAGGGCTTTTCCCTAGTTACCATGGTGGGGACATAGAAAGGCTGCCGCCCTCTGGCATTTACCTGCAAAAGCAGCTTTAAAGCCTGTGCTAATGGTCATTTCATAGGAACAAGTACTGCAGAAATGTAAATGAAACCTGCCCTCAAAATGTCTTGAGGGAGGTAATGGCCAAAACATTTCAAAATGTGACACATACTTTAAGAGAACACTTTGAAGAACTAAGGGGTAATCACAGGTTGAAAAATAAAAAGGACATGCCTTAAAGCTCAATTTCAACGGATTATGAGGCACAGGCGAATTCAACCACAAAGAGGTATCAGCTCACACTTGTCAGAATAACCATCAGCAAGGAAACTACAAACAATAAATGCTGAAGGTGTTGTGGAGAAATGCATACCCTCAACTTCAAGTGGGACGAACTTGAAAAGGGCCACGAATGAGAACAGAATGGAGGTGCCTTAAAAAGGTAAACATTGAGCTACCGTATGATCCAGCAGGCCCACTCCTCGACCTATAATCTAAGAAGAAAGAATTGGAAAGACACAGGCAGGCAAATCTGCATGGCACAGTATTACAATAGCCAAGATATGGAAGTAACCAAAAACTCCACCAACAGATGGGTGGACAAAGAAGAACTCCTCCATGTACAGATGGAATATTTGCTAGTGAAAAAAATGAAACAATGCCATTTGCAGCACCATACATGAGTCTAGACGTAATCACGCCACCTGTAGTCAGTGAGAAAGCAAAAGACACATATCCTATCATATCACTTTTAGGAGTTACTTAAAAATTGATACCAATGAAGATATTTTCACAGAGAAAGGCAATCACAGATTCATTAAAAAAACTTATGGTTCACCAAATAGAAAGGGATGAGGATTGGATACATTACCATATTGGGGTTAACAGAGATATACATACCATGTGAAATATATAATCACCAAAGACGTACGGAAGACCAGGAGAAGACTACTCAACATTGTGTCATAACCTACATGGGAAAAGGATGCGAGGAAGAATAGATTCACGTATATGTGTGAAAGAACCACATCTTGCACACCTAGAACAAACAAAGCATTGTAATCAAATTTGCTGGGATAAAAAATAAAAAGTAATTTACAATTATGAACAAGAAGTAATGAGACATAAACATAAAGTGCTTTTTTCCTGGCACATTCCATTCGAATTTACAACCTAGAACACCACTTCCATTAAGGCTCTGTTTCCCCAGTTACCAAATTTGGTAAAGGAGAAATGCTGCCACCTTGTGGCCGTTTCCTGCAAGAGCAGCTTTAAACTCACAGCTAATGGTCACTTAACATTCACAAGGACTCAGGGCTGTAAAGGACACCTGCCCTAAAAAATTGTGCTGAAGTAGGGAATGGACAAAAAAATTCAAAACAGGCAAATGTTTCAAGAAGAGAGTATGAGGAGTTAAGTTTTACTCACGCTCTTTTAAAAAAAAAGGAAAATGGATAAAAGCTCAACCTCAGGGAGTGTTAGACCCATGCAATCTAATCTACAAAAAGTTTCAACTTAGACCAGTCGACTGACCATCAGCAAAATGTCTACAAACAATAAATGCTGACGGGGTTTTCAAGAACTGTATCCCCTCTACCTGCTGGTGAGACGTAAAGGGGTAACAGCCAATAATGAGAAGAGAAAGGAGCTGTGTTTAAAAGTAAAAATGGAGGTACCATTCAATCCAGCAGGCGCACCATTGGACCTCTCACCTGAGAAGACAAGAATCGAGAAGACACAGGCCGCAAAAGCTGCAGTGCAGCCTTATTCACAATAGCCAAGACAGTGAAGCAATCAAAATATCCAACAAGAGGTGAATGGATAAAGAAGAAGTGGTCCATGTACACAATGGAATATTAGCCATGGAAAACAATGAACCATTGCTCTTTGAGGCACCACAAATGGGTCTGGAGATAATCACGAAACATGAGGTAGCTCGGAAACCAAAGACCTGTATTCTATGATATCACTTATAGGCGTTATCTAATAACTGACACAAATGAATATATTTCCACAGAGAAAGACACTCACAGACTTGAAAACAAACTATGCTCATCTAAAAGGAAAGGTGGGGGGAATGGATAAGTTAACATTAGTGTTGCTCTATGTAGACAAACACATAGTATATACATATCTCAAAAAGACCGACCATGGAGCAAGGGAGGTCTGTGGAACCCTCTGTAACATTTTACATGGGAAGAGGATCTGTACTTGAATAGACATATATAATGTACAAATGAACCAGATTGTGTACACCTAGGACAGACAATATTCGAAGCTTTACCACAATTAAAAAAAAATTTAAAACCAAGAAGAAATAATGAGACATAAACTTATGGGGGTTTCTCCAGGCACATTCCAATTTAATTTACAACCTAGGAACACGACTTCCAGAAAGGCTCTGCTGCCCTAGTACCCAGATTTGGGAGTGGAGAAATGCTGCCTGCTTGAGGCCACTTCCCACAACAGCAGCTTTAAACCCATTGCTAAGGGTCACTAAATATTCACCAAACTTGCAGTTTGGCAAATGACACCTGCTCTCTATAAAAATTCTGAGGTGGAAAATCGACCAAAAATTTGAAAATAGGGCAACCTTCCAAGAAGACAATTTCAAGAAATATATTGTACTCCCAACTGTTTCCTTTTTTTTAACAGAAAAGAAAACGGTGGAGAAACATGATGAGTTTTACGAATTTTCAAAGACATGCAAACCCAAATTACAAAACCCTATCAGCACACAGCAGCCAGTAGGGCCATTAGCATAAAGGCAGCAAACAATAAATGCTAAATCGATTGTGGAGAAATGCATACCCTCGATTCTAAGGGGGACGTGGTAAGAGCCACTAATGAAAACACAAAGAAGGTGCTTTGAAAAGGGAAACACGGTGCTACAAGTCAATCAGTCACACCCACTGCTGGGCCTATCAACTGAGAAAATGAGAATCAAAAAGTCACAGGCTGGCAATCCTGCATTCCAACAATATTTACCATAGCCAACACTTGGAAGCAATGAAAATGTCCATCAACCGAGGAATGCGCAAAGTAGAAGTGGTCCACGTGCACACTGGGGAATTACTCCAATAAAAACTAAAAATTAAATTTAAAAATCCAACAAAAGTAAGGAGACATCAGCTTGTGTGGGTTTGTCCGGGCACACTCCACTCTAATTTATAACCGAGAAACACCACAGGCCGCAAGGGCTTTTCCCTAGTTACCATGGTGGGGACATAGAAAGGCTGCCGCCCTCTGGCATTTACCTGCAAAAGCAGCTTTAAAGCCTTTGCTAATGGTCATTTCATAGGAACAAGTACTGCAGAACTGTAAATGAAACCTGCCCTCAAAATGTCTTGAGGGAGGTAATGGCCAAAACATTTCAAAATGTGACACATACTTTAAGAGAACACTTTGAAGAACTAAGGGGTAATCACAGGTTGAAAAATAAAAAGGACATGCCTTAAAGCTCAGTTTCAACGGATTATGAGGCACAGGCGAATTCAACCACAAAGAGGTATCAGCTCACACTTGTCAGAATAACCATCAGCAAGGAAACTACAAACAATAAATGCTGAAGGTGTTGTGGAGAAATGCATACCCTCAACTTCAAGTGGGACATAACTTGAAAAGGGCCACGAATGAGAACAGAATGGAGGTGCCTTAAAAAGGTAAACATTGAGCTACCATATGATCCAGCAGGCCCACTCCTCGACCTATAATCTAAGAAGAAAGAATTGGAAAGACACAGGCAGGCAAATCTGCATGGCACAGTATTACGATAGCCAAGATATGGAAGTAACCAAAAAGTCCACCAACAGATGGGTGGACAAAGAAGAACTCCTCCATGTACAGATGGAATATTCGCTAGTGAAAAAAATGAAACAATGCCATTTGCAGCACCATACACGAGTCTAGACGTAATCACGCCACCTGTAGTCAGTGAGAAAGCAAAAGACACATATCCTATCATATCACTTTTAGGAGTTACTTAAAAATTGATACCAATGAAGATATTTCCACAGAGAAAGGTAATCACAGATTCATTAAAAAAACTGATGGTTCACCAAATAGAAAGGGATGAGGATTGGATACATTACCATATTGGGGTTAACAGAGATATACATACCATGTGAAATATATAATCACCAAAGACGTACGGAAGACCAGGAGAAGACTACTCAACATTGTGTCATAACCTACATGGGAAAAGGATGCGAGGAAGAATAGATACACGTATATGTGTGAAAGAACCACATCTTGCACACCTAGAACAAACAAACCATTGTAATCAAATTTGCTGGGATAAAAAATAAAAAGTAAATTACAATTATGAACAAGAAGTAATGAGACATAAACATAAAGTGCTTTTTTCCTGGCACATTCCATTCGAATTTACAACCTAGAACACCACTTCCATTAAGGCTCTGTTTCCCCAGTTACCAAATTTGGTAAAGGAGAAATGCTGCCACCTTGTGGCCGTTTCCTGCAAGAGCAGCTTTAAACTCACAGCTAATGGTCACTTAACATTCACAAGGTCTCAGGGCTGTAAAGGACACCTGCCCTAAAAAATTGTGCTGAAGAAGGGAATGGACAAAAAAATTCAAAACAGGCAAATGTTTCAAGAAGAGAGTATGAGGAGTTAAGTTTTACTCACGCTCTTTTAAAAAAAAAGGAAAATGGATAAAAGCTCAACCTCAGGGAGTGTTAGACCCATGCAATCTAATCTACAAAAAGTTTCAACTTAGACCAGTCGACTGACCATCAGCAAAATGTCTACAAACAATAAATGCTGACGGGGTTTTCAAGAACTGTATCCCCTCTACCTGCTGGTGAGACGTAAAGGGGTAACAGCCAATAATGAGAAGAGAAAGGAGCTGTGTTTAAAAGTAAAAATGGAGGTACCATTCAATCCAGCAGGCGCACCATTGGACCTCTCACCTGAGAAGACAAGAATCGAGAAGACACAGGCCGCAAAACTGCAGTGCAGCCTTATTCACATTAGCCAAGACAGTGAAACAATCAAAATATCCAACAAGAGGTGAATGGATAAAGAAGAAGTGGTCCATGTACACAATGGAATATTAGCAATGGAAAAAAATGAACCATTGCTCTTTGAGGCACCACAAATGAGTCTGGAGATAATCACGAAACATGAGGTAACTCGGAAACCAAAGACCTGTATTCTATATCACTTATAGGCGTTATCTAATAACTGACACAAATGAATATATTTCCACAGAGAAAGACACTCACAGACTTAGAAAACAAACTATGCTCATCTAAAAGGAAAGGTGGGGGGAATGGATAAGTTAACATTAGTGTTGCTCTATGTATACAAACACATAGTATATACATATCTCAAAAAGACCGACCATGGAGCAAGGGAGGTCTGTGGAACCCTCTGTAACATTTTACATGGGAAGAGGATCTGTACTTGAATAGACATATATAATGTACAAATGAACCAGATTGTGTACACCTAGGACAGACAATATACGAAGCTTTACCACAATTAAAAAAAAATTTAAAACCAAGAAGAAATAATGAGACATAAACTTATGGGGCTTTCTCCAGGCACATTCCAATTTAATTTACAACCTAGGAACACGACTTCCAGAAAGGCTCTGCTGCCCTAGTACCCAGATTTGGGAGTGGAGAAATGCTGCCTGCTTGAGGCCACTTCCCACAACAGCAGCTTTAAACCCATTGCTAAGGGTCACTAAATATTCACCAAACTTGCAGTTCGGGAAATGACACCTGCTCTCTAAAAAAATTCTGAGGTGGAAAATCGACCAAAAATTTCAAAATAGGGCAACCTTCCAAGAAGACAATTTCAAGAAATATAATGTACTCCCAACTGTTTCCTTTTTTTTAACAGAAAAGAAAACGGTGGAGAAACATGATGAGTTTTACGAATTTTCAAAGACATGCAAACCCAAATTACAAAACCCTATCAGCACACAGCAGCCAGTAGGGCCATTAGCATAAATGCAGCAAACAATAAATGCTAAATCGATTGTGGAGAAATGCATACCCTCGATTCTAAGGGGGACGTGGTAAGAGCCACTAATGAAAACACAAAGAAGGTGCTTTGAAAAGGGAAACACGGTGCTACCAGTCAATCAGTCACACCCACTGCTGGGCCTATCAACTGAGAAAATGAGAATCAAAAAGTCACAGGCTGGCAATCCTGTACTCCAACAATATTTACCATAGCCAACACTTGGAAGCAATGAAAATGTCCATCAACCGAGGAATGCGCAAAGTAGAAGTGGTCCACGTGCACACTGGGGAATTACTCCAATAAAAACTAAAAATTAAATTTAAAAACCCAACAAAAGTAAGGAGACATCAGCTTGTGTGGGTTTGTCCGGGCACACTCCACTCTAATTTATAACCGAGAAACACCACAGGCCGCAAGGGCTTTTCCCTAGTTACCATGGTGGGGACATAGAAAGGCTGCCGCCCTCTGGCATTTACCTGCAAAAGCAGCTTTAAAGCCTGTGCTAATGGTCATTTCATAGGAACAAGTACTGCAGAACTGTAAATGAAACCTGCCCTCAACATGTCTTGAGGGAGGTAATGGCCAAAACATTTCAAAATGTGACACATACTTTAAGAGAACACTTTGAAGAACTAAGGGGTAATCACAGGTTGAAAAATAAAAAAGGACATGCCTTAAAGCTCAATTTCAACGGATTGTGAGGCACAGGCGAATTCAACCACAAAGAGGTATCAGCTCACACTTGTCAGAATAACCATCAGCAAGGAATCAACAAACAATAAATGCTGAAGGTGTTGTGGAGAAATGCATACCCTCAACTTCAAGTGGGACGTAACTTGAAAAGGGCCACGAATGAGAACAGAATGGAGGTGCCTTAAAAAGGTAAACATTGAGCTACCGTATGATCCAGCAGGCCCACACCTCGACCTATACTCTAAGAAGAAAGAATTGGAAAGACACAGGCAGGCAAATCTGCATGGCACAGTATTACGATAGCCAAGATATGGAAGTAACCAAAAAGTCCACCAACAGATGGGTGGACAAAGAAGAACTCCTCCATGTACAGATGGAATATTCGCTAGTGAAAAAAATGAAACAATGCCATTTGCAGCACCATACACGAGTCTAGACGTAATCACGCCACCTGTAGTCAGTGAGAAAGCAAAAGACACATATCCTATCATATCACTTTTAGGAGTTACTTAAAAATTGATACCAATGAAGATATTTCCACAGAGAAAGGCAATCACAGATTCATTAAAAAAACTGATGGTTCACCAAATAGAAAGGGATGAGGATTGGATACATTACCATATTGGGGTTAACAGAGATATACATACCATGTGAAATATATAATCACCAAAGACGTACGGAAGACCAGGAGAAGACTACTCAACATTGTGTCATAACCTACATGGGAAAAGGATGCGAGGAAGAATAGATACACGTATATGTGTGAAAGAACCACATCTTGCACACCTAGAACAAACAAACCATTGTCATCAAATTTGCTGGGATAAAAAATAAAAAGTAAATTACAATTATGAACAAGAAGTAATGAGACATAAACATAAAGTGCTTTTTTCCTGGCACATTCCTTTCGAATTTACAACCTAGAACACCACTTCCATTAAGGCTCTGTTTCCCCAGTTACCAAATTTGGTAAAGGAGAAATGCTGCCACCTTGTGGCCGTTTCCTGCAAGAGCAGCTTTAAACTCACAGCTAATGGTCACTTAACATTCACAAGGACTCAGGGCTGTAAAGGACACCTGCCCTAAAAAATTGTGCTGAAGTAGGGAATGGACAAAAAAATTCAAAACAGGCAAATGTTTCAAGAAGAGAGTATGAGGAGTTAAGTTTTCCTCACGCTCTTTTAAAAAAAAAGGAAAATGGATAAAAGCTCAACCTCAGGGAGTGTTAGACCCATGCAATCTAATCTACAAAAAGTTTCAACTTAGACCAGTCGACTGACCATCAGCAAAATGTCTACAAACAATAAATGCTGACGGGGTTTTCAAGAACTGTATCCCCTCTACCTGCTGGTGAGACGTAAAGGGGTAACAGCCAATAATGAGAAGAGAAAGGAGCTGTGTTTAAAAGTAAAAATGGAGGTACCATTCAATCCAGCAGGCGCACCATTGGACCTCTCACCTGAGAAGACAAGAATCGAGAAGACACAGGCCGCAAAAGCTGCAGTGCAGCCTTATTCACAATAGCCAAGACAGTGAAGCAATCAAAATATCCAAAAAGAGGTGAATGGATAAAGAAGAAGTGGTCCATGTACACAATGGAATATTAGCCATAGAAAACAATGAACCATTGCTCTTTGAGGCACCACAAATGGGTCTGGAGATAGTCACGAAACATGAGGTAGCTCGGAAACCAAAGACCTGTATTCTATGATATCACTTATAGGCGTTATCTAATAACTGACACAAATGAATATATTTCCACAGAGAAAGACACTCACAGACTTAGAAAACAAACTATGCTCATCTAAAAGGAAAGGTGGGGGGAATGGATAAGTTAAGATTAGTGTTGCTCTATGTATACAAACACATAGTATATACATATCTCAAAAAGACCGACCATGGAGCAAGGGAGGTCTGTGGAACCCTCTGTAACATTTTACATGGGAAGAGGATCTGTACTTGAATAGACATATATAATGTACAAATGAACCAGATTGTGTACACCTAGGACAGACAATATTCGAAGCTTTACCACAATTAAAAAAAAATTAAAACCAAGAAGAAATAATGAGACATAAACTTATGGGGGTTTCTCCAGGCACATTCCAATTTAATTTACAACCTAGGAACACGACTTCCAGAAAGGCTCTGCTGCCCTAGTACCCAGATTTGGGAGTGGAGAAATGCTGCCTGCTTGAGGCCACTTCCCACAACAGCAGCTTTAAACCCATTGCTAAGGGTCACTAAATATTCACCAAACTTGCAGTTCGGGAAATGACACCTGCTCTCTAAAAAAATTCTGAGGGGGAAAATCGACCAAAAATTTCAAAATAGGGCAACCTTCCAAGAAGACATTTTCAAGAGATATATTGTACTCCCAACTGTTTCCTTTTTTTTAACAGAAAAGAAAACGGTGGAGAAACATGATGAGTTTTACGAATTTTCAAAGACATGCAAACCCAAATTACAAAACCCTATCAGCACACAGCAGCCAGTAGGGCCATTAGCATAAAGGCAGCAAACAATAAATGCTAAATCGATTGTGGAGAAATGCATACCCTCGATTCTAAGGGGGACATGGTAAGAGCCACTAATGAAAACACAAAGAAGGTGCTTTGAAAAGGGAAACACGGTGCTACCAGTCAATCAGTCACACCCACTGCTGGGCCTATCAACTGAGAAAATGAGAATCAAAAAGTCACAGGCTGGCAATCCTGCACTCCAACAATATTTACCATAGCCAACACTTGGAAGCAATGAAAATGTCCATCAACCGAGGAATGCGCAAAGTAGAAGTGGTCCACGTGCACACTGGGGAATTACTCCAATAAAAACTAAAAATTAAATTTAAAAATCCAACAAAAGTAAGGAGACATCAGCTTGTGTGGGTTTGTCCGGGCACACTCCACTCTAATTTATAACCGAGAATCACCACAGGCCGCAAGGGCTTTTCCCTAGTTACCATGGTGGGGACATAGAAAGGCTGCCGCCCTCTGGCATTTACCTGCAAAAGCAGCTTTAAAGCCTTTGCTAATGGTCATTTCATAGGAACAAGTACTGCAGAACTGTAAATGAAACCTGCCCTCAAAATGTCTTGAGGGAGGTAATGGCCAAAACATTTCAAAATGTGACACATATTTTAAGAGAACACTTTGAAGAACTAAGGGGTAATCACAGGTTGAAAAATAAAAAGGACATGCCTTAAAGCTCAATTTCAACGGATTATGAGGCACAGGCGAATTCAACCACAAAGAGGTATCAGCTCACACTTGTCAGAATAACCATCAGCAAGGAAACTACAAACAATAAATGCTGAAGGTGTTGTGGAGAAATGCATACCCTCAACTTCAAGTGGGACGTAACTTGAAAAGGGCCACGAATGAGAACAGAATGGAGGTGCCTTAAAAAGGTAAACATTGAGCTACCGTATGATCCAGCAGGCCCACACCTCGACCTATACTCTAAGAAGAAAGAATTGGAAAGACACAGGCAGGCAAATCTGCATGGCACAGTATTACGATAGCCAAGATATGGAAGTAACCAAAAAGTCCACCAGCAGATGGGTGGACAAAGAAGAACTCCTCCATGTACAGATGGAATATTCGCTAGTGAAAAAAATGAAACAATGCCATTTGCAGCACCATACATGAGTCTAGACTTAATCACGCCACCTGTAGTCAGTGAGAAAGCAAAAGACACATATCCTATCATATCACTTTTAGGAGTTACTTAAAAATTGATACCAATGAAGATATTTCCACAGAGAAAGGCAATCACAGATTCATTAAAAAAACTGATGGTTCACCAAATAGAAAGGGATGAGGATTGGATACATTACCATATTGGGGTTAACAGAGATATACATACCATGTGAAATATATAATCACCAAAGACGTACGGAAGACCAGGAGAAGACTACTCAACATTGTGTCATAACCTACATGGGAAAAGGATGCGAGGAAGAATAGATACACGTATATGTGTGAAAGAACCACATCTTGCACACCTAGAACAAACAAACCATTGTCATCAAATTTGCTGGGATAAAAAATAAAAAGTAAATTACAATTATGAACAAGAAGTAATGAGACATAAACATAAAGTGCTTTTTTCCTGGCACATTCCATTCGAATTTACAACCTAGAACACCACTTCCATTAAGGCTCTGTTTCCCCAGTTACCAAATTTGGTAAAGGAGAAATGCTGCCACCTTGTGGCCGTTTCCTGCAAGAGCAGCTTTAAACTCACAGCTAATGGTCACTTAACATTCACAAGGACTCAGGGCTGTAAAGGACACCTGCCCTAAAAAATTGTGCTGAAGTAGGGAATGGACAAAAACATTCAAAACAGGCAAATGTTTCAAGAAGAGAGTATGAGGAGTTAAGTTTTACTCACGCTCTTTTAAAAAAAAAGGAAAATGGATAAAAGCTCAACCTCAGGGAGTGTTAGACCCATGCAATCTAATCTACAAAAAGTTTCAACTTAGACCAGTCGACTGACCATCAGCAAAATGTCTACAAACAATAAATGCTGACGGGGTTTTCAAGAACTGTATCCCCTCTACCTGCTGGTGAGACGTAAAGGGGTAACAGCCAATAATGAGAAGAGAAAGGAGCTGTGTTTAAAAGTAAAAATGGAGGTACCATTCAATCCAGCAGGCGCACCATTGGACCTCTCACCTGAGAAGACAAGAATCGAGAAGACACAGGCCGCAAAACTGCAGTGCAGACTTATTCACATTAGCCAAGACAGTGAAGCAATCAAAATATCCAACAAGAGGTGAATGGATAAAGAAGAAGTGCTCCATGTACACAATGGAATATTAGCCATGGAAAACAATGAACCATTGCTCTTTGAGGCACCACAAATGAGTCTGGAGATAATCACGAAACATGAGGTAACTCGGAAACCAAAGACCTCTATTCTATATCACTTATAGGCGTTATCTAATAACTGACACAAATGAATATATTTCCACAGAGAAAGACACTCACAGACTTAGAAAACAAACTATGCTCATCTAGAAGGAAAGGTGGGGGGAATGGATAAGTTAAGATTACTGTTGCTCTATGTATACAAACACATAGTATATACATATCTCAAAAAGACCGACCATGGAGCAAGGGAGGTCTGTGGAACCCTCTGTAACATTTTACATGGGAAGAGGATCTGTACTTGAATAGACATATATAATGTACAAATGAACCAGATTGTGTACACCTAGGACAGACAATATTCGAAGCTTTACCACAATTAAAAAAAAATTTAAAACCAAGAAGAAATAATGAGACATAAACTTATGGGGGTTTCTCCAGGCACATTCCAATTTAATTTACAACCTAGGAACACGACTTCCAGAAAGGCTCTGCTGCCCTAGTACCCAGACTTGGGAGTGGAGAAATGCTGCCTGCTTGAGGCCACTTCCCACAACAGCAGCTTTAAACCCATTGCTAAGGGTCACTAAATATTCACCAAACTTGCAGTTCGGGAAATGACACCTGCTCTCTAAAAAAATTCTGAGGTGGAAAATCGACCAAAAATTTCAAAATAGGGCAACCTTCCAAGAAGACATTTTCAAGAGATATATTGTACTCCCAACTGTTTCCTTTTTTTTAACAGAAAAGAAAATGGTGGAGAAACATGATGAGTTTTACGAATTTTCAAAGACATGCAAACCCAAATTACAAAACCCTATCAGCACACAGCAGCCAGTAGGGCCATTAGCATAAAGGCAGCAAACAATAAATGCTATATCGATTGTGGAGAAATGCATACCCTCGATTCTAAGGGGGACGTGGTAAGAGCCACTAATGAAAACACAAAGAAGGTGCTTTGAAAAGGGAAACACGGTGCTACCAGTCAATCAATCACACCCACTGCTGGGCCTATCACCTGAGAAAATGAGAATCAAAAAGTCACAGGCTGGCAATCCTGCACTCCAACAATATTTACCATAGCCAACACTTGGAAGCAATGAAAATGTCCATCAACCGAGGAATGCGCAAAGTAGAAGTGGTCCACGTGCACACTGGGGAATTACTCCAATAAAAACTAAAAATTAAATTTAAAAATCCAACAAAAGTAAGGAGACATCAGCTTGTGTGGGTTTGTCCGGACACACTCCACTCTAATTTATAACCGAGAAACACCACAGGCCGCAAGGGCTTTTCCCTAGTTACCATGGTGGGGACATAGAAAGGCTGCCGCCCTCTGGCATTTACCTGCAAAAGCAGCTTTAAAGCCTGTGCTAGTGGTCATTTCATAGGAACAAGTACTGCAGAACTGTAAATGAAACCTGCCCTCAAAATGTCTTGAGGGAGGTAATGGCCAAAACATTTCAAAATGTGACACATACTTTAAGAGAACACTTTGAAGAACTAAGGAGTAATCACAGGTTGAAAAATAAAAAGGACATGCCTTAAAGCTCAATTTCAACGGATTATGAGGCACAGGCGAATTCAACCACAAAGAGGTATCAGCTCACACTTGTCAGAATAACCATCAGCAAGGAAACTACAAACAATAAATGCTGAAGGTGTTGTGGAGAAATGCATACCCTCAACTTCAAGTGGGACGTAACTTGAAAAGGGCCACGAATGAGAACAGAATGGAGGTGCCTTAAAAAGGTAAACATTGAGCTACCGTATGATCCAGCAGGCCCACTCCTCGACCTATAATCTAAGAAGAAAGAATTGGAAAGACACAGGCAGGCAAATCTGCATGGCACAGTATTACAATAGCCAAGATATGGAAGTAACCAAAAAGTCCACCAACAGATGGGTGGACAAAGAAGAACTCCTCCATGTACAGATGGAATATTTGCTAGTGAAAAAAATGAAACAATGCCATTTGCAGCACCATACATGAGTCTAGACGTAATCACGCCACCTGTAGTCAGTGAGAAAGCAAAAGACACATATCCTATCATATCACTTTTAGGAGTTACTTAAAAATTGATACCAATGAAGATATTTCCACAGAGAAAGGCAATCACAGATTCATTAAAAAAACTGATGGTTCACCAAATAGAAAGGGATGAGGATTGGATACATTCCCATATTGGGGTTAACAGAGATATACATACCATGTGAAATATATAATCACCAAAGACGTACGGAAGACCAGGAGAAGACTACTCAACATTGTGTCATAACCTACATGGGAAAAGGATGCGAGGAAGAATAGATACACGTATATGTGTGAAAGAACCACATCTTGCACACCTAGAACAAACAAACCATTGTCATCAAATTTGCTGGGATAAAAAATAAAAAGTAAATTACAATTATGAACAAGAAGTAATGAGACATAAACATAAAGTGCTTTTTTCCTGGCACATTCCATTCGAATTTACAACCTAGAACACCACTTCCATTAAGGCTCTGTTTCCCCAGTTACCAAATTTGGTAAAGGAGAAATGCTGCCACCTTGTGGCCGTTTCCTGCAAGAGCAGCTTTAAACTCACAGCTAATGGTCACTTAACATTCACAAGGACTCAGGGCTGTAAAGGACACCTGCCCTAAAAAATTGTGCTGAAGTAGGGAATGGACAAAAAAATTCAAAACAGGCAAATGTTTCAAGAAGAGAGTATGAGGAGTTAAGTTTTACTCACGCTCTTTTAAAAAAAAAGGAAAATGGATAAAAGCTCAACCTCAGGGAGTGTTAGACCCATGCAATCTAATCTACAAAAAGTTTCAACTTAGACCAGTCGACTGACCATCAGCAAAATGTCTACAAACAATAAATGCTGACGGGGTTTTCAAGAACTGTATCCCCTCTACCTGCTGGTGAGACGTAAAGGGGTAACAGCCAATAATGAGAAGAGAAAGGAGCTGTGTTTAAAAGTAAAAATGGAGGTACCATTCAATCCAGCAGGCGCACCATTGGACCTCTCACCTGAGAAGACAAGAATCGAGAAGACACAGGCCGCAAAACTGCAGTGCAGACTTATTCACATTAGCCAAGACAGTGAAGCAATCAAAATATCCAACAAGAGGTGAATGGATAAAGAAGAAGTGGTCCATGTACACAATGGAATATTAGCCATGGAAAACAATGAACCATTGCTCTTTGAGGCACCACAAATGAGTCTGGAGATAATCACGAAACATGAGGTAACTCGGAAACCAAAGACCTGTATTCTATATCACTTATAGGCGTTATCTAATAACTGACACAAATGAATATATTTCCACAGAGAAAGACACTCACAGACTTAGAAAACAAACTATGCTCATCTAAAAGGAAAGGTGGGGGGAATGGATAAGTTAAGATTAGTGTTGCTCTATGTATACAAACACATAGTATATACATATCTCAAAAAGACCGACCATCTAGCAAGGGAGGTCTGTGGAACACTCTGTAACATTTAACATGGGAAGAGGATCTGTACTTGAATAGACATATATAATGTACAAATGAACCAGATTGTGTACACCTAGGACAGACAATATTCGAAGCTTTACCACAATTAAAAAAAAATTTAAAACCAAGAAGAAATAATGAGACATAAACTTATGGGGGTTTCTCCAGGCACATTCCAATTTAATTTACAACCTAGGAACACGACTTCCAGAAAGGCTCTGCTGCCCTAGTACCCAGATTTGGGAGTGGAGAAATGCTGCCTGCTTGAGGCCACTTCCCACAACAGCAGCTTTAAACCCATTGCTAAGGGTCACTAAATATTCACCAAACTTGCAGTTCGGGAAATGACACCTGCTCTGTAAAAAAATTCTGAGGTGGAAAATCGACCAAAAATTTCAAAATAGGGCAACCTTCCAAGAAGACATTTTCAAGAGATATATTGTACTCCCAACTGTTTCCTTTTTTTTAACAGAAAAGAAAATGGTGGAGAAACATGATGAGTTTTACGAATTTTCAAAGACATGCAAACCCAAATTACAAAACCCTATCAGCACACAGCAGCCAGTAGGGCCATTAGCATAAAGGCAGCAAACAATAAATGCTATATCGATTGTGGAGAAATGCATACCCTCGATTCTAAGGGGGACGTGGTAAGAGCCACTAATGAAAACACAAAGAAGGTGCTTTGAAAAGGGAAACACGGTGCTACCAGTCAATCAATCACACCCACTGCTGGGCCTATTACCTGAGAAAATGAGAATCAAAAAGTCACAGGCTGGCAATCCTGCACTCCAACAATATTTACCATAGCCAACACTTGGAAGCAATGAAAATGTCCATCAACCGAGGAATGCGCAAAGTAGAAGTGGTCCACGTGCACACTGGGGAATTACTCCAATAAAAACTAAAAATTAAATTTAAAAATCCAACAAAAGTAAGGAGACATCAGCTTGTGTGGGTTTGTCCGGACACACTCCACTCTAATTTATAACCGAGAAACACCACAGGCCGCAAGGGCTTTTCCCTAGTTACCATGGTGGGGACATAGAAAGGCTGCCGCCCTCTGGCATTTACCTGCAAAAGCAGCTTTAAAGCCTGTGCTAGTGGTCATTTCATAGGAACAAGTACTGCAGAACTGTAAATGAAACCTGCCCTCAAAATGTCTTGAGGGAGGTAATGGCCAAAACATTTCAAAATGTGACACATACATTAAGAGAACACTTTGAAGAACTAAGGGGTAATCACAGGTTGAAAAATAAAAAGGACATGCCTTAAAGCTCAATTTCAACGGATTATGAGGCACAGGCGAATTCAACCACAAAGAGGTATCAGCTCACACTTGTCAGAATAACCATCAGCAAGGAAACTACAAACAATAAATGCTGAAGGTGTTGTGGAGAAATGCATACCCTCAACTTCAAGTGGGACGTAACTTGAAAAGGGCCACGAATGAGAACAGAATGGAGGTGCCTTAAAAAGGTAAACATTGAGCTACCGTATGATCCAGCAGGCCCACTCCTCGACCTATAATCTAAGAAGAAAGAATTGGAAAGACACAGGCAGGCAAATCTGCATGGCACAGTATTACAATAGCCAAGATATGGAAGTAACCAAAAAGTCCACCAACAGATGGGTGGACAAAGAAGAACTCCTCCATGTACAGATGGAATATTCGCTAGTGAAAAAAATGAAACAATGCCATTTGCAGCACCATACATGAGTCTAGACGTAATCACGCCACCTGTAGTCAGTGAGAAAGCAAAAGTCACATATCCTATCATATCACTTTTAGGAGTTACTTAAAAATTGATACCAATGAAGATATTTCCACAGAGAAAGGCAATCACAGATTCATTAAAAAAACTGATGGTTCACCAAATAGAAAGGGATGAGGATTGGATACATTCCCATATTGGGGTTAACAGAGATATACATACCATGTGAAATATATAATCACCAAAGACGTACGGAAGACCAGGAGAAGACTACTCAACATTGTGTCATAACCTACATGGGAAAAGGATGCGAGGAAGAATAGATACACGTATATGTGTGAAAGAACCACATCTTGCACACCTAGAACAAACAAACCATTATCATCAAATTTGCTGGGATAAAAAATAAAAAGTAAATTACAATTATGAACAAGAAGTAATGAGACATAAACATAAAGTGCTTTTTTCCTGGCACATTCCATTCGAATTTACAACCTAGAACACCACTTCCATTAAGGCTCTGTTTCCCCAGTTACCAAATTTGGTAAAGGAGAAATGCTGCCACCTTGTGGCCGTTTCCTGCAAGAGCAGCTTTAAACTCACAGCTAATGGTCACTTAACATTCACAAGTACTCAGGGCTGTAAAGGACACCTGCCCTAAAAAATTGTGGTGAAGTAGGGAATAGACAAAAAAATTCAAAACAGGCAAATGTTTCAAGAAGAGAGTATGAGGAGTTAAGTTTTACTCACGCTCTTTTAAAAAAAAAGGAAAATGGATAAAAGCTCAACCTCAGGGAGTGTTAGACCCATGCAATCTAATCTACAAAAAGTTTCAACTTAGACCAGTCGACTGACCATCAGCAAAATGTCTACAAACAATAAATGCTGACGGGGTTTTCAAGAACTGTATCCCCTCTACCTGCTGGTGAGACGTAAAGGGGTAACAGCCAATAATGAGAAGAGAAAGGAGCTGTGTTTAAAAGTAAAAATGGAGGTACCATTCAATCCAGCAGGCGCACCATTGGACCTCTCACCTGAGAAGACAAGAATCGAGCAGACACAGGCCGCAAAACCTGCAGTGCAGCCTTATTCACAATAGCCAAGACAGTGAAGCAATCAAAATATCCAACAAGAGGTGAATGGATAAAGAAGAAGTGGTCCATGTACACAATGGAATATTAGCCATGGAAAACAATGAACCATTGCTCTTTGAGGCACCACAAATGGGTCTGGAGATAGTCACGAAACATGAGGTAGCTCGGAAACCAAAGACCTGTATTCTATGATATCACTTATAGGCGTTATCTAATAACTGACCCAAATGAATATATTTCCACAGAGAAAGACACTCACAGACTTAGAAAACAAACTATGCTCATCTAAAAGGAAAGGTGGGGGGAATGGATAAGTTAAGATTAGTGTTGCTCTATGTATACAAACACATAGTATATGCATATCTCAAAAAGACCGACCATCTAGCAAGGGAGGTCTGTGGAACACTCTGTAACATTTAACATGGGAAGAGGATCTGTACTTGAATAGACATATATAATGTATAAATGAACCAGATTGTGTACACCTAGGACAGACAATATTCGAAGCTTTACCACAATTAAAAAAAAATTTAAAACCAAGAAGAAATAATGAGACATAAACTTATGGGGGTTTCTCCAGGCACATTCCAATTTAATTTACAACCTAGGAACACGACTTCCAGAAAGGCTCTGCTGCCCTAGTACCCAGATTTGGGAGTGGAGAAATGCTGCCTGCTTGAGGCCACTTCCCACAACAGCAGCTTTAAACCCATTGCTAAGGGTCACTAAATATTCACCAAACTTGCAGTTCGGGAAATGACACCTGCTCTCTAAAAAAATTCTGAGGTGGAAAATCGACCAAAAATTTCAAAATAGGGCAACCTTCCAAGAAGACATTTTCAAGAGATATATTGTACTCCCAACTGTTTCCTTTTTTTTAACAGAAAAGAAAATGGTGGAGAAACATGATGAGTTTTACGAATTTTCAAAGACATGCAAACCCAAATTACAAAACCCTATCAGCACACAGCAGCCAGTAGGGCCATTAGCATAAAGGCAGCAAACAATAAATGCTATATCGATTGTGGAGAAATGCATACCCTCGATTCTAAGGGGGACGTGGTAAGAGCCACTAATGAAAACACAAAGAAGGTGCTTTGAAAAGGGAAACACGGTGCTACCAGTCAATCAATCACACCCACTGCTGGGCCTATCACCTGAGAAAATGAGAATCAAAAAGTCACAGGCTGGCAATCCTGCACTCCAACAATATTTACCATAGCCAACACTTGGAAGCAATGAAAATGTCCATCAACCGAGGAATGCGCAAAGTAGAAGTGGTCCACGTGCACACTGGGGAATTACTCCAATAAAAACTAAAAATTAAATTTAAAAATCCAACAAAAGTAAGGAGACATCAGCTTGTGTGGGTTTGTCCGGACACACTCCACTCTAATTTATAACCGAGAAACACCACAGGCCGCAAGGGCTTTTCCCTAGTTACCATGGTGGGGACATAGAAAGGCTGCCGCCCTCTGGCATTTACCTGCAAAAGCAGCTTTAAAGCCTGTGCTAGTGGTCATTTCATAGGAACAAGTACTGCAGAACTGTAAATGAAACCTGCCCTCAAAATGTCTTGAGGGAGGTAATGGCCAAAACATTTCAAAATGTGACACATACTTTAAGAGAACACTTTGAAGAACTAAGGGGTAATCACAGGTTGAAAAATAAAAAGGACATGCCTTAAAGCTCAATTTCAACGGATTATGAGGCACAGGCGAATTCAACCACAAAGAGGTATCAGCTCACACTTGTCAGAATAACCATCAGCAAGGAAACTACAAACAATAAATGCTGAAGGTGTTGTGGAGAAATGCATACCCTCAACTTCAAGTGGGACGTAACTTGAAAAGGGCCACGAATGAGAACAGAATGGAGGTGCCTTAAAAAGGTAAACATTGAGCTACCGTATGATCCAGCAGGCCCACTCCTCGACCTATAATCTAAGAAGAAAGAATTGGAAAGACACAGGCAGGCAAATCTGCATGGCACAGTATTACGATAGCCAAGATATGGAAGTAACCAAAAAGTCCACCAACAGATGGGTGGACAAAGAAGAACTCCTCCATGTACAGATGGAATATTCGCTAGTGAAAAAAATGAAACAATGCCATTTGCAGCACCATACATGAGTCTAGACGTAATCACGCCACCTGTAGTCAGTGAGAAAGCAAAAGACACATATCCTATCATATCACTTTTAGGAGTTACTTAAAAATTGATACCAATGAAGATATTTCCACAGAGAAAGGCAATCACAGATTCATTAAAAAAACTGATGGTTCACCAAATAGAAAGGGATGAGGATTGGATACATTACCATATTGGGGTTAACAGAGATATACATACCATGTGAAATATATAATCACCAAAGACGTACGGAAGACCAGGAGAAGACTACTCAACATTGTGTCATAACCTACATGGGAAAAGGATGCGAGGAAGAATAGATACACGTATATGTGTGAAAGAACCACATCTTGCACACCTAGAACAAACAAACCATTGTAATCAAATTTGCTGGGATAAAAAATAAAAAGTAAATTACAATTATGAACAAGAAGTAATGAGACATAAACATAAAGTGCTTTTTTCCTGGCACATTCCATTCGAATTTACAACCTAGAACACCACTTCCATTAAGGCTCTGTTTCCCCAGTTACCAAATTTGGTAAAGGAGAAATGCTGCCACCTTGTGGCCGTTTCCTGCAAGAGCAGCTTTAAACTCACAGCTAATGGTCACTTAACATTCACAAGGACTCAGGGCTGTAAAGGACACCTGCTCTAAAAAATTGTGCTGAAGTAGGGAATGGACAAAAAAATTCAAAACAGGCAAATGTTTCAAGAAGAGAATATGAGGAGTTAAGTATTACTCACGCTCTTTTAAAAAAAAAGGAAAATGGATAAAAGCTCAACCTCAGGGAGTGTTAGACCCATGCAATCTAATCTACAAAAAGTTTCAACTTAGACCAGTCGACTGACCATCAGCAAAATGTCTACAAACAATAAATGCTGACGGGGTTTTCAAGAACTGTATCCCCTCTACCTGCTGGTGAGACGTAAAGGGGTAACAGCCAATAATGAGAAGAGAAAGGAGCTGTGTTTAAAAGTAAAAATGGAGGTACCATTCAATCCAGCAGGCGCACCATTGGACCTCTCACCTGAGAAGACAAGAATCGAGAAGACACAGGCCGCAAAAGCTGCAGTGCAGCCTTATTCACAATAGCCAAGACAGTGAAGCAATCAAAATATATAACAAGAGGTGAATGGATAAAGAAGAAGTGGTCCATGTACACAATGGAATATTAGCCATGGAAAACAATGAACCATTGCTCTTTGAGGCACCACAAATGGGTCTGGAGATAGTCACGAAACATGAGGTAGCTCGGAAACCAAAGACCTGTATTCTATGATATCACTTATAGGCGTTATCTAATAACTGACCCAAATGAATATATTTCCACAGAGAAAGACACTCACAGACTTAGAAAACAAACTATGCTCATCTAAAAGGAAAGGTGGGGGGAATGGATAAGTTAAGATTAGTGTTGCTCTATGTATACAAACACATAGTATATACATATCTCAAAAAGACCGACCATGGAGCAAGGGAGGTCTGTGGAACCCTCTGTAACATTTTACATGGGAAGAGGATCTGTACTTGAATAGACATATATAATGTACAAATGAACCAGATTGTGTACACCTAGGACAGACAATATTCGAAGCTTTACCACAATTAAAAAAAAATTTAAAACCAAGAAGAAATAATGAGACATAAACTTATGGGGGTTTCTCCAGGCACATTCCAATTTAATTTACAACCTAGGAACACGACTTCCAGAAAGGCTCTGCTGCCCTAGTACCCAGATTTGGGAGTGGAGAAATGCTGCCTGCTTGAGGCCACTTCCCACAACAGCAGCTTTAAACCCATTCCTAAGGGTCACTAAATATTCACCAAACTTGCAGTTCGGGAAATGACACCTGCTCTCTAAAAAAATTCTGAGGTGGAAAATCGACCAAAAATTTCAAAATAGGGCAACCTTCCAAGAAGACATTTTCAAGAGATATATTGTACTCCCAACTGTTTCCTTTTTTTTAACAGAAAAGAAAATGGTGGAGAAACATGATGAGTTTTACGAATTTTCAAAGACATGCAAACCCAAATTACAAAACCCTATCAGCAGACAGCAGCCAGTAGGGCCATTAGCATAAAGGCAGCAAATAATAAATGCTATATCGATTGTGGAGAAATGCATACCCTCGATTCTAAGGGGGACGTGGTAAGAGCCACTAATGAAAACACAAAGAAGGTGCTTTGAAAAGGGAAACACGGTGCTACCAGTCAATCAATCACACCCACTGCTGGGCCTATCACCTGAGAAAATGAGAATCAAAAAGTCACAGGCTGGCAATCCTGCACTCCAACAATATTTACCATAGCCAACACTTGGAAGCAATGAAAATGTCCATCAACCGAGGAATGCGCAAAGTAGAAGTGGTCCACGTGCACACTGGGGAATTACTCCAATAAAAACTAAAAATTAAATTTAAAAATCCAACAAAAGTAAGGAGACATCAGCTTGTGTGGGTTTGTCCGGACACACTCCACTCTAATTTATAACCGAGAAACACCACAGGCCGCAAGGGCTTTTCCCTAGTTACCATGGTGGGGACATAGAAAGGCTGCCGCCCTCTGGCATTTACCTGCAAAAGCAGCTTTAAAGCCTGTGCTAGTGGTCATTTCATAGGAACAAGTACTGCAGAACTGTAAATGAAACCTGCCCTCAAAATGTCTTGAGGGAGGTAATGGCCAAAACATTTCAAAATGTGACACATACTTTAAGAGAACACTTTGAAGAACTAAGGGGTAATCACAGGTTGAAAAATAAAAAGGACATGCCTTAAAGCTCAATTTCAACGGATTATGAGGCACAGGCGAATTCAACCACAAAGAGGTATCAGCTCACACTTGTCAGAATAACCATCAGCAAGGAAACTACAAACAATAAATGCTGAAGGTGTTGTGGAGAAATGCATACCCTCAACTTCAAGTGGGACGTAACTTGAAAAGGGCCACGAATGAGAACAGAATGGAGGTGCCTTAAAAAGGTAAACATTGAGCTACCGTATGATCCAGCAGGCCCACTCCTCGACCTATAATCTAAGAAGAAAGAATTGGAAAGACACAGGCAGGAAATCTGCATGGCACAGTATTACAATAGCCAAGATATGGAAGTAACCAAAAAGTCCACCAACAGATGGGTGGACAAAGAAGAACTCCTCCATGTACAGATGGAATATTCGCTAGTGAAAAAAATGAAACAATGCCATTTGCAGCACCATACATGAGTCTAGACGTAATCACGCCACCTGTAGTCAGTGAGAAAGCAAAAGACACATATCCTATCATATCACTTTTAGGAGTTACTTAAAAATTGATACCAATGAAGATATTTCCACAGAGAAAGGCAATCACAGATTCATTAAAAAAACTGATGGTTCACCAAATAGAAAGGGATGAGGATTGGATACATTACCATATTGGGGTTAACAGAGATATACATACCATGTGAAATATATAATCACCAAAGACGTACGGAAGACCAGGAGAAGACTACTCCTCATTGTGTCATAACCTACATGGGAAAAGGATGCGAGGAAGAATAGATACACGTATATGTGTGAAAGAACCACATCTTGCACACCTAGAACAAACAAACCATTGTAATCAAATTTGCTGGGATAAAAAATAAAAAGTAAATTACAATTATGAACAAGAAGTAATGAGACATAAACATAAAGTGCTTTTTTCCTGGCACATTCCATTCGAATTTACAACCTAGAACACCACTTCCATTAAGGCTCTGTTTCCCCAGTTACCAAATTTGGTAAAGGAGAAATGCTGCCACCTTGTGGCCGTTTCCTGCAAGTGCAGCTTTAAACTCACAGCTAATGGTCACTTAACATTCACAAGGACTCAGGGCTGTAAAGGACACCTGCCCTAAAAAATTGTGCTGAAGTAGGGAATGGACAAAAAAATTCAAAACAGGCAAATGTTTCAAGAAGAGAGTATGAGGAGTTAAGTTTTACTCACGCTCTTTTAAAAAAAAAGGAAAATGGATAAAAGCTCAACCTCAGGGAGTGTTAGACCCATGCAATCTAATCTACAAAAAGTTTCAACTTAGACCAGTCGACTGACCATCAGCAAAATGTCTACAAACAATAAATGCTGACGGGGTTTTCAAGAACTGTATCCCCTCTACCTGCTGGTGAGACGTAAAGGGGTAACAGCCAATAATGAGAAGAGAAAGGAGCTGTGTTTAAAAGTAAAAATGGAGGTACCATTCAATCCAGCAGGCGCACCATTGGACCTCTCACCTGAGAAGACAAGAATCGAGAAGACACAGGCCGCAAAAGCTGCAGTGCAGCTTTATTCACAATAGCCAAGATAGTGAAGCAATCAAAATATCCAACAAGAGGTGAATGGATAAAGAAGAAGTGGTCCATGTACACAATGGAATATTAGCCATGGAAAACAATGAACCATTGCTCTTTGAGGCACCACAAATGGGTCTGGAGATAGTCACGAAACATGAGGTAGCTCGGAAACCAAAGACCTGTATTCTATGATATCACTTATAGGCGTTATCTAATAACTGACCCAAATGAATATATTTCCACAGAGAAAGACACTCACAGACTTAGAAAACAAACTATGCTCATCTAAAAGGAAAGGTGGGGGGAATGGATAAGTTAAGATTAGTGTTGCTCTATGTATACAAACACATAGTATATACATATCTCAAAAAGACCGACCATGGAGCAAGGGAGGTCTGTGGAACCCTCTGTAACATTTTACATGTGAAGAGGATCTGTACTTGAATAGACATATATAATGTACAAATGAACCAGATTGTGTACACCTAGGACAGACAATATTCGAAGCTTTACCACAATTAAAAAAAAAATTAAAACCAAGAAGAAATAATGAGACATAAACTTACGGGGGTTTCTCCAGGCACATTCCAATTTAATTTACAACCTAGGAACACGACTTCCAGAAAGGCTCTGCTGCCCTAGTACCCAGATTTGGGAGTGGAGAAATGCTGCCTGCTTGAGGCCACTTCCCACAACAGCAGCTTTAAACCCATTGCTAAGGGTCACTAAATATTCACCAAACTTGCAGTTCGGGAAATGACACCTGCTCTCTAAAAAAATTCTGAGGTGGAAAATCGACCAAAAATTTCAAAATAGGGCAACCTTCCAAGAAAACAATTTCAAGAAATATATTGTACTCCCAACTGTTTCCTTTTTTTTAACAGAAAAGAAAACGGTGGAGAAACATGATGAGTTTTACGAATTTTCAAAGACATGCAAACCCAAATTACAAAACCCTATCAGCACACAGCAGCCAGTAGGGCCATTAGCATAAAGGCAGCAAACAATAAATGCTAAATCGATTGTGGAGAAATGCATACCCTCGATTCTAAGGGGGACGTGGTAAGAGCCACTAATGAAAACACAAAGAAGGTGCTTTGAAAAGGGAAACACGGTGCTACCAGTCAATCAGTCACACACACTGCTGGGCCTATCACCTGAGAAAATGAGAATCAAAAAGTCACAGGCTGGCAATCCTGCACTCCAACAATATTTACCATAGCCTACACTTGGAAGAAATGAAAATGTCCATCAACCGAGGAATGCGCAAAGTAGAAGTGGTCCACGTGCACACTGGGGAATTACTCCAATAAAAACTAAAAATTAAATTTAAAAATCCAACAAAAGTAAGGAGACATCAGCTTGTGTGGGTTTGTCCGGGCACACTCCACTCTAATTTATAACCGAGAAACACCACAGGCCGCAAGGGCTTTTCCCTAGTTACCATGGTGGGGACATAGAAAGGCTGCCGCCCTCTGGCATTTACCTGCAAAAGCAGCTTTAAAGCCTTTGCTAATGGTCATTTCATAGGAACAAGTACTGCAGAACTGTAAATGAAACCTGCCCTCAAAATGTCTTGAGGGAGGTAATGGCCAAAACATTTCAAAATGTGACACATACTTTAAGAGAACACTTTGAAGAACTATGGGGTAATCACAGGTTGAAAAATAAAAAGGACATGCCTTAAAGCTCAATTTCAACGGATTATGAGGCACAGGCGAATTCAACCACAAAGAGGTATCAGCTGACACTTGTCAGAATAACCATCAGCAAGGAAACTACAAACAATAAATGCTGAAGGTGTTGTGGAGAAATGCATACCCTCAACTTCAAGTGGGACATAACTTGAAAAGGGCCACGAATGAGAACAGAATGGAGGTGCCTTAAAAAGGTAAACATTGAGCTACCATATGATCCAGCAGGCCCACTCCTCGACCTATAATCTAAGAAGAAAGAATTGGAAAGACACAGGCAGGCAAATCTGCATGGCACAGTATTACATTAGCCAAGATATGGAAGTAACCAAAAAGTCCACCAACAGATGGGTGGACAAAGAAGAACTCCTCCATGTACAGATGGAATATTCACTAGTGAAAAAAATGAAACAATGCCATTTGCAGCACCATACATGAGTCTAGACGTAATCACGCCACCTGTAGTCAGTGAGAAAGCAAAAGACACATATCCTATCATATCACTTTTAGGAGTTACTTAAAAATTGATACCAATGAAGATATTTCCACAGAGAAAGGCAATCACAGATTCATTAAAAAAACTGATGGTTCACCAAATAGAAAGGGATGAGGATTGGATACATTACCATATTGGGGTTAACAGAGATATACATACCATGTGAAATATATAATCACCAAAGACGTACGGAAGACCAGGAGAAGACTACTCAACATTGTGTCATAACCTACATGGGAAAAGGATGCGAGGAAGAATAGATACACGTATATGTGTGAAAGAACCACATCTTGCACACCTAGAACAAACAAACCATTGTAATCAAATTTGCTGGGATAAAAAATAAAAAGTAAATTACAATTATGAACAAGAAGTAATGAGACATAAACATAAAGTGCTTTTTTCCTGGCACATTCCATTCGAATTTACAACCTAGAACACCACTTCCATTAAGGCTCTGTTTCCCCAGTTACCAAATTTGGTAAAGGAGAAATGCTGCCACCTTGTGGCCGTTTCCTGCAAGAGCAGCTTTAAACTCACAGCTAATGGTCACTTAACATTCACAAGGACTCAGGGCTGTAAAGGACACCTGCCCTAAAAAATTGTGCTGAAGTAGGGAATGGACAAAAAAATTCAAAACAGGCAAATGTTTCAAGAAGAGAGTATGAGGAGTTAAGTTTTACTCACGCTCTTTTAAAAAAAAAGGAAAATGGATAAAAGCTCAACCTCAGGGAGTGTTAGACCCATGCAATCTAATCTACAAAAAGTTTCAACTTAGACCAGTCGACTGACCATCAGCAAAATGTCTACAAACAATAAATGCTGACGGGGTTTTCAAGAACTGTATCCCCTCTACCTGCTGGTGAGACGTAAAGGGGTAACAGCCAATAATGAGAAGAGAAAGGAGCTGTGTTTAAAAGTAAAAATGGAGGTACCATTCAATCCAGCAGGCGCACCATTGGACCTCTCACCTGAGAAGACAAGAATCGAGAAGACACAGGCCGCAAAAGCTGCAGTGCAGCCTTATTCACAATAGCCAAGACAGTGAAGCAATCAAAATATCCAACAAGAGGTGAATGGATAAAGAAGAAGTGGTCCATGTACACAATGGAATATTAGCCATGGAAAACAATGAACCATTGCTCTTTGAGGCACCACAAATGGGTCTGGAGATAATCACGAAACATGAGGTAGCTCGGAAACCAAAGACCTGTATTCTATGATATCACTTATAGGCGTTATCTAATAACTGACACAAATGAATATATTTCCACAGAGAAAGACACTCACAGACTTAGAAAACAAACTATGCTCATCTAAAAGGAAAGGTGGGGGGAATGGATAAGTTAAGATTAGTGTTGCTCTATGTATACAAACACATAGTATATACATATCTCAAAAAGACCGACCATGGAGCAAGGGAGGTCTGTGGAACCATCTGTAACATTTTACATGGGAAGAGGATCTGTACTTGAATAGACATATATAATGTACAAATGAACCAGATTGTGTACACCTAGGACAGACAATATTCGAAGCTTTACCACAATTAAAAAAAAAATTAAAACCAAGAAGAAATAATGAGACATAAACTTACGGGGGTTTCTCCAGGCACATTCCAATTTAATTTACAACCTAGGAACACGACTTCCAGAAAGGCTCTGCTGCCCTAGTACCCAGATTTGGGAGTGGAGAAATGCTGCCTGCTTGAGGCCACTTCCCACAACAGCAGCTTTAAACCCATTCCTAAGGGTCACTAAATATTCACCAAACTTGCAGTTCGGGAAATGACACCTGCTCTCTAAAAAAATTCTGAGGTGGAAAATCGACCAAAAATTTCAAAATAGGGCAACCTTCCAAGAAGACATTTTCAAGAGATATATTGTACTCCCAACTGTTTCCTTTTTTTTAACAGAAAAGAAAACGGTGGAGAAACATGATGAGTTTTACGAATTTTCAAAGACATGCAAACCCAAATTACAAAACCCTATCAGCACACAGCAGCCAGTAGGGCCATTAGCATAAAGGCAGCAAACAATAAATGCTAAATCGATTGTGGAGAAATGCATACCCTCGATTCTAAGGGGGACGTGGTAAGAGCCACTAATGAAAACACAAAGAAGGTGCTTTGAAAAGGGAAACACGGTGCTACCAGTCAATCAGTCACACCCACTGCTGGGCCTATCACCTGAGAAAATGAGAATCAAAAAGTCACAGGCTGGCAATCCTGCACTCCAACAATATTTACCATAGCCTACACTTGGAAGAAATGAAAATGTCCATCAACCGAGGAATGCGCAAAGTAGAAGTGGTCCACGTGCACACTGGGGAATTACTCCAATAAAAACTAAAAATTAAATTTAAAAATCCAACAAAAGTAAGGAGACATCAGCTTGTGTGGGTTTGTCCGGGCACACTCCACTCTAATTTATAACCGAGAAACACCACAGGCCGCAAGGGCTTTTCCCTAGTTACCATGGTGGGGACATAGAAAGGCTGCCGCCCTCTGGCATTTACCTGCAAAAGCAGCTTTAAAGCCTGTGCTAATGGTCATTTCATAGGAACAAGTACTGCAGAACTGTAAATGAAACCTGCCCTCAAAATGTCTTGAGGGAGGTAATGGCCAAAACATTTCAAAATGTGACACATACTTTAAGAGAACACTTTGAAGAACTATGGGGTAATCACAGGTTGAAAAATAAAAAGGACATGCCTTAAAGCTCAATTTCAACGGATTATGAGGCACAGGCGAATTCAACCACAAAGAGGTATCAGCTGACACTTGTCAGAATAACCATCAGCAAGGAAACTACAAACAATAAATGCTGAAGGTGTTGTGGAGAAATGCATACCCTCAACTTCAAGTGGGACATAACTTGAAAAGGGCCACGAATGAGAAAAGAATGGAGGTGCCTTAAAAAGGTAAACATTGAGCTACCATATGATCCAGCAGGCCCACTCCTCGACCTATAATCTAAGAAGAAAGAATTGGAAAGACACAGGCAGGCAAATCTGCATGGCACAGTATTACGATAGCCAAGATATGGAAGTAACCAAAAAGTCCACCAACAGATGGGTGGACAAAGAAGAACTCCTCCATGTACAGATGGAATATTCGCTAGTGAAAAAAATGAAACAATGCCATTTGCAGCACCATACATGAGTCTAGACATAATCACGCCACCTGTAGTCAGTGAGAAAGCAAAAGACACATATCCTATCATATCACTTTTAGGAGTTACTTAAAAATTGATACCAATGAAGATATTTCCACAGAGAAAGGCAATCACAGATTCATTAAAAAAACTGATGGTTCACCAAATAGAAAGGGATGAGGATTGGATACATTACCATATTGGGGTTAACAGAGATATACATACCATGTGAAATATATAATCACCAAAGACGTACGGAAGACCAGGAGAAGACTACTCAACATTGTGTCATAACCTACATGGGAAAAGGATGCGAGGAAGAATAGATTCACGTATATGTGTGAAAGAACCACATCTTGCACACCTAGAACAAACAAACCATTGTAATCAAATTTGCTGGGATAAAAAATAAAAAGTAAATTACAATTATGAACAAGAAGTAATGAGACATAAACATAAAGTGCTTTTTCCCTGGCACATTCCATTCGAATATACAACCTAGAACACCACTTCCATTAAGGCTCTGTTTCCCCAGTTACCAAATTTGGTAAAGGAGAAATGCTGCCACCTTGTGGCCGTTTCCTGCAAGAGCAGCTTTAAACTCACAGCTAATGGTCACTTAACATTCACAAGGACTCAGGGCTGTAAAGGACACCTGCCCTAAAAAATTGTGCTGAAGTAGGGAATGGACAAAAAAATTCAAAACAGGCAGATGTTTCAAGAAGAGAGTATGAGGAGTTAGGTTTTACTCACGCTCTTTTAAAAAAAAAGGAAAATGGATAAAAGCTCAACCTCAGGGAGTGTTAGACCCATGCAATCTTATCTACAAAAAGTTTCAACTTAGACCAGTCGACTGACCATCAGCAAAATGTCTACAAACAATAAATGCTGACGGGGTTTTCAAGAACTGTATCCCCTCTACCTGCTGGTGAGAAGTAAAGGGGTAACAGCCAATAATGAGAAGAGAAAGGAGCTGTGTTTAAAAGTAAAAATGGAGGTACCATTCAGTCCAGCAGGCGCACCATTGGACCTCTCACCTGAGAAGACAAGAATCGAGAAGACACAGGCCGCAAAAGCTGCAGTGCAGCCTTATTCACAATAGCCAAGACAGTGAAGCAATCAAAATATCCAACAAGAGGTGAATGGATAAAGAAGAAGTGGTCCATGTACACAATGGAATATTAGGCATGGAAAACAATGAACCATTGCTCTTTGAGGCACCACAAATGAGTCTGGAGATAATCACGAAACATGAGGTAACTCGGAAACCAAAGACCTGTATTCTATGATATCACTTATAGCCGTTATCTAATAACTGACACAAATGAATATATTTCCACAGAGAAAGACACTCACAGACTTAGAAAACAAACTATGCTCATCTAAAAGGAAAGGTGGGGGGAATGGATAAGTTAAGATTAGTGTTGCTCTATGTATACAAACACATAGTATATACATATCTCAAAAAGACCGACCATAGAGCAAGGGAGGTCTGTGGAACCCTCTGTAACATTTTACATGGGAAGAGGATCTGTACTTGAATAGACATATATAATGTACAAATGAACCAGATTGTGTACACCTAGGACAGAGAATATTCGAAGTTTTACCCCAATTAAAAAAAATTTTAAAACCAAGAAGAAATAATGAGACATAAACTTATGGGGGTTTCTCCAGGCACATTCCAATTTAATTTACAACCTAAGAACACGACTTCCAGAAAGGCTCTGCTGCCCTAGTACCCAGATTTGGGAGTGGAGAAATGCTGCCTACTTGAGGCCACTTCCCACAACAGCAGCTTTAAACCCATTGCTAATGGTCACTAAATATTCACCAAACTTGCAGTTCGGGAAATGACACCTGCTCTCTAAAAAAATTCTGAGGTGGAAAATCGACCAAAAATTTCAAAATAGGGCATTCTTCCAAGAAGACATTTTCAAGAGATATATTGTACTCCCAACTGTTTCCTTTCTTTTAACAGAAAAGAAAACGGTGGAGAAACATGATGAGTTTTAAGAATTTTCAAAGACATGCAAACCCAAATTACAAAACCCTATCAGCATACAGCAGCCAGTAGGGCCATTAGCATAAAGGCAGCAAACAATAAATGCTAAATCGATTGTGGAGAAATGCATACCCTCGATTCTAAGGGGGACGTGGTAAGAGCGACTAATGAAAACACAAAGAAGGTGCTTTGAAAAGGGAAACACGGTGCTACCAGTCAATCAATCACACCCACTGCTGGGCATATCAACTGAGAAAATGAGAATCACAAAGTCACAGGCTGGCAATCCTGCACTCCAACAATATTTACCAGAGCCAAAACTTGGAAGCAATGAAAATGTCCATCAACTGAGGAATGCGCAAAGTAGAAGTGGTCCACGTGCACACTGGGGAACTTCTCCAATAAAAACTAAAAATTAAATTTAAAAATCCAACAAAAGTAAGGAGACATCAGCTTGTGTGGGTTTGTCCGGGCACACTCCACTCTAATTTATAACCGAGAAACACCACAGGCCTCAAGGGCTTTTCCCTAGTTACCATGGTGGGGACATAGAAAGGCTGCCGCCCTCTGGCATTTACCTGCAAAAGCAGCTTTAAAGCCTGTGCTAATGGTCATTTCATAGGAACAAGTACTGCAGAACTGTAAATGAAACCTACCCTCAAAATGTCTTGAGGGAGGTAATGGCCAAAACATTTCAAAATGTGACACATACTTTAAGAGAACACTTTGAAGAACTAAGGGGTAATCACAGGTTGAAAAATAAAAAGGACATGCCTTAAAGCTAAATTTCAACGGATTATGAGGCACAGGCGAATTCAACCACAAAGAGGTATCAGCTCACACTTGTCAGAATAACCATCAGCAAGGAAACTACAAACAATAAATGCTGAAGGTGTTGTGGAGAAATGCATACCCTCAACTTCAAGTGGGACGTAACTTGAAAAGGGCCACGAATGAGAACAGAATGGAGGTGCCTTAAAAAGGTAAACATTGAGCTACCGTATGATCCAGCAGGCCCACTCCTCGACCTATAATCTAAGAAGAAAGAATTGGAAAGACACAGGCAGGCAAATCTGCATGGCACAGTATTACAATAGCCAAGATATGGAAGTAACCAAAAAGTCCACCAACAGATGGGTGGACAAAGAAGAACTCCTCCATGTACAGATGGAATATTCGCTAGTGAAAAAAATGAAACAATGCCATTTACAGCACCATACATGAGTCTAGACGTAATCACGCCACCTGTAGTAAGTGAGAAAGCAAAAGACACATATCCTATCATATCACTTTTAGGAGTTACTTAAAAATTGATACCAATGAAGATATTTCCACAGAGAAAGGCAATCACAGATTCATTAAAAAAATCTTATGGTTCACCAAATAGAAAGGGATGAGGATTGGATACATTACCATATTGGGGTTAACAGAGATATACATACCATGTGAAATATATAATCACCAAAGACGTACGGAAGACCAGGAGAAGACTACTCAACATTGTGTCATAACCTACATGGGAAAAGGATGCGAGGAAGAATAGATACACGTATATGTGTGAAAGAACCACATCTTGCACACCTAGAACAAACAAACCATTGTAATCAAATTTGCTGTGATAAAAAATAAAAAGTAAATTACAATTATGAACAAGAAGTAATGAGACATAAACATAAAGTGCTTTTTTCCTGGCACATTCCATTCGAATTTACAACCTAGAACACCACTTCCATTAAGGCTCTGTTTCCCCAGTTACCAAATTTGGTAAAGGAGAAATGCTGCCACCTTGTGGCCGTTTCCTGCAAGAGCAGCTTTAAACTCACAGCTAATGGTCACTTAACATTCACAAGGACTCAGGGCTGTAAAGGACACCTGCCCTAAAAAATTGTGCTGAAGTAGGAAATGGACAAAAAAATTCAAAACAGGCAAATGTTTCAAGAAGAGAGTATGAGGAGTTAAGTTTTACTCACGCTCTTTTAAAAAAAAGGAAAATGGATAAAAGCTCAACCTCAGGGAGTGTTAGACCCATGCAATCTAATCTACAAAAAGTTTCAACTTAGACCAGTCGACTGACCATCAGCAAAATGTCTACAAACAATAAATGCTCACGGGGTTTTTAAGAACTGTGTCTCCTCTACCTGCTGGTGAGACGTAAAGGGGTAACAGCCAATAATGAGAAGAGAAAGGATCTGTGTTTAAAAGTAAAAATGGAGGTACCATTCAGTCCAGCAGGCGCACCATTGGACCTCTCACCTGAGAAGACAAGAATCGAGAAGACACAGGCCGCAAAAGCTGCAGTGCAGCCTTATTCACATTAGCCAAGACAGTGAAGCAATCAAAATATCCAACAAGAGGTGAATGGATAAAGAAGAAGTGGTCCATGTACACAATGGAATATTAGGCATGGAAAACAATGAACCATTGCTCTTTGAGGCACCACAAATGAGTCTGGAGATAATCACGAAACATGAGGTAACTCGGAAACCAAAGACCTGTATTCTATGATATCACTTATAGGCGTTATCTAATAACTGACACAAATGAATATATTTCCACAGAGAAAGACACTCACAGACTTAGAAAACAAACTATGCTCATCTAAAAGGAAAGGTGGGGGGAATGGATAAGTTAAGATTAGTGTTGCTATATGTATACAAACACATAGTATATACATATCTCAAAAAGACCGACCATCTAGCAAGGGAGGTCTGTGGAACCCTCTGTAACATTTTACATGGGAAGAGGATCTGTACTTGAATAGACATATATAATGTACAAATGAACCAGATTGTGTACACCTAGGACAGACAATATTCGAAGTTTTACCCCAATTAAAAAAAATTTTAAAACCAAGAAGAAATAATGAGACATAAACTTATGGGAGTTTCTCCAGGCACATTCCAATTTAATTTACAACCTAAGAACACGACTTCCAGAAAGGCTCTGCTGCCCTAGTACCCAGATTTGGGAGTGGAGAAATGCTGCCTACTTGAGGCCACTTCCCACAACAGCAGCTTTAAACCCATTGCTAATGGTCACTAAATATTCACCAAACTTGCAGTTCGGGAAATGACACCTGCTCTCTAAAAAAATTCTGAGGTGGAAAATCGACCAAAAATTTCAAAATAGGGCAATCTTCCAAGAAGACATTTTCAAGAGATATATTGTACTCCCAACTGTTTCCTTTCTTTTAACAGAAAAGAAAACGGTGGAGAAACATGATGAGTTTTAAGAATTTTCAAAGACATGCAAACCCAAATTACAAAACCCTATCAGCATACAGCAGCCAGTAGGGCCATTAGCATAAAGGCAGCAAACAATAAATGCTAAATCGATTGTGGAGAAATGCACACCCTCGATTCTAAGGGGGACGTGGTAAGAGCCACTAATGAAAACACAAAGAAGGTGCTTTGAAAAGGGAAACACGGTGCTACCAGTCAATCAATCACACCCACTGCTGGGCATATCAACTGAGAAAATGAGAATCAAAAAGTCACAGGCTGGCAATCCTGCACTCCAACAATATTTACCAGAGCCAACACTTGGAAGCAATGAAAATGTCCATCAACTGAGGAATGCGCAAAGTAGAAGTGGTCCACGTGCACACTGGGGAACTACTCCAATAAAAACTAAAAATTAAATTTAAAAATCCAACAAAAGTAAGGAGACATCAGCTTGTGTGGGTTTGTCCGGGCACACTCCACTCTAATTTATAACCGAGAAACACCACAGGCCTCAAGGGCTTTTCCCTAGTTACCATGGTGGGGACATAGAAAGGCTGCCGCCCTCTGGCATTTACCTGCAAAAGCAGCTTTAAAGCCTGTGCTAATGGTCATTTCATAGGAACAAGTACTGCAGAACTGTAAATGAAACCTACCCACAAAATGTCTTGAGGGAGGTAATGGCCAAAACATTTCAAAATGTGACACATACTTTAAGAGAACACTTTGAAGAACTAAGGGGTAATCACAGGTTGAAAAATAAAAAGGACATGCCTTAAAGCTCAATTTCAACGGATTATGAGGCACAGGCGAATTCAACCACAAAGAGGTATCAGCTCACACTTGTCAGAATAACCATCAGCAAGGAAACTACAAACAATAAATGCTGAAGGTGTTGTGGAGAAATGCATACCCTCAACTTCAAGTGGGACGTAACTTGAAAAGGGCCACGAATGAGAACAGAATGGAGGTGCCTTAAAAAGGTAAACATTGAGCTACCGTATGATCCAGCAGGCCCACTCCTCGACCTATAATCTAAGAAGAAAGAATTGGAAAGACACAGGCAGGCAAATCTGCATGGCACAGTATTACAATAGCCAAGATATGGAAGTAACCAAAAAGTCCACCAACAGATGGGTGGACAAAGAAGAACTCCTCCATGTACAGATGGAATATTCGCTAGTGAAAAAAATGAAACAATGCCATTTACAGCACCATACATGAGTCTAGACGTAATCACGCCACCTGTAGTAAGTGAGAAAGCAAAACACACATATCCTATCATATCACTTTTAGGAGTTACTTAAAAATTGATACCAATGAAGATATTTCCACAGAGAAAGGCAATCACAGATTCATTAAAAAAATCTTATGGTTCACCAAATAGAAAGGGATGAGGATTGGATACATTACCATACTGGGGTTAACAGAGATATACATACCATGTGAAATATATAATCACCAAAGACGTACGGAAGACCAGGAGAAGACTACTCAACATTGTGTCATAACCTACATGGGAAAAGGATGCGAGGATGAATAGATACACGTATATGTGTGAAAGAACCACATCTTGCACACCTAGAACAAACAAACCATTGTAATCAAATTTGCTGTGATAAAAAATAAAAAGTAAATTACAATTATGAACAAGAAGTAATGAGACATAAACATAAAGTGCTTTTTTCCTGGCACATTCCATTCGAATTTACAACCTAGAACACCACTTCCATTAAGGCTCTGTTTCCCCAGTTACCAAATTTGGTAAAGGAGAAATGCTGCCACCTTGTGGCCGTTTCCTGCAAGAGCAGCTTTAAACTCAGAGCTAATGGTCACTTAACATTCACAAGGACTCAGGGCTGTAAAGGACACCTGCCCTAAAAAATTGTGCTGAAGTAGGAAATGGACAAAAAAATTCAAAACAGGCAAATGTTTCAAGAAGAGAGTATGAGGAGCTAAGTTTTACTCACGCTCTTTTAAAAAAAAAGGAAAATGGATAAAAGCTCAACCTCAGGGAGTGTTAGACCCATGCAATCTAATCTACAAAAAGTTTCAACTTAGACCAGTCGACTGACCATCAGCAAAATGTCTACAAACAATAAATGCTGACGGGGTTTTTAAGAACTGTGTCCCCTCTACCTGCTGGTGAGACGTAAAGGGGTAACAGCCAATAATGAGAACAGAAAGGAGCTGTGTTTAAAAGTAAAAATGGAGGTACCATTCAATCCAGCAGGCGCACCATTGGACCTCTCACCTGAGAAGACAGGAATCGAGAAGACACAGGCCGCAAAAGTTGCAGTGCAGCATTTTTCACAATAGCCAAGAGAGTGAAGCAATCAAAATATCCAACAAGAGGTGAATGGATAAAGAAGAAGTGGTCCTTGTACACAATGGAATATTAGCCATGGAAAACAATGAACCATTGCTCTTTGAGGCACCACAAATGAGTCTGGAGATAATCACGAAACATGAGGTAACTCGGAAACCAAAGACCTGTATTCTATGATATCACTTATAGGCGTTATCTAATAACTGACACAAATGAATATATTTCCACAGAGAAAGACACTCACAGACTTAGAAAACAAACTATGCTCATCTAAAAGGAAAGGAGGGGGAATGGATAAGTTAAGATTAGTGTTGCTCTATGTATACAAACACATAGTATATACATATCTCAAAAAGACCGACCATGTAGCAAGGGAGGTCTGTGGAACCCTCTGTAACATTTTACATGGGAAGAGGATCTGTACTTGAATAGACATATATAATGTACAAATGAACCAGATTGTGTACACTTAGGACAGACAATATTCGAAGCTTTACCCCAATTAAAAAAAAATTTAAAACCAAGAAGAAATAATGAGACATAAACTTATGGGGGTTTCTCCATGCACATTCCAATTTAATTTACAACGTAGGAACACGACTTCCAGAAAGGCTTTGCTGCCCTAGTACCCAGATTTGGGAGTGGAGAAATGCTGCCTGCTTAAGGTCACTTCCCACAACAGCAGCTTTAAACCCATTGCTAAAGGTCACTAAATATTCACCAAACTTGCAGTTCGGGAAATGACACCTGCTCTCTAAAAAAATTCTGGGGTGGAAAATCGACCAAAAATTTCAAAATAGGGCAACCTTCCAAGAAGAAAATTTCAAGAGATATATTGTACTCCAAACTGTTTCCTTTTTTTTAACAGAAAAGAAAACGGTGGAGAAACATGATGAGTTTTACGAATTTTCAAAGACATGCAAACCCAAATTACAAAACCCTATCAGCACACAGCAGCCAGTAGGGCCATTAGCATAAATGCAGCAAACAATAAATGCTAAATCGATTGTGGAGAAATAAATACCCTCATTTCTAAGGGGGAGGTGGTAAGAGCCACTAATGAAAACACAAAGAAGGTGCTTTGAAAAGGGAAACACGGTGCTACCAGTCAATCAATCACACCCACTGCTGGGCCTATCACCTGAGAAAATGAGAATCAAAAAGTCACAGGCTGGCAATCCTGTACTCCAACAATATTTACCATAGACAACACTTGGAAGCAATGAAAATGTCCATCAACCGAGGAATGCGCAAAGTAGAAGTGGTCCACGTGCACACTGGGGAATTACTCCAATAAAAACTAAAAATTAAATTTAAAAATCCAACAACAGTAAGGAGACATCAGCTTGTGTGGGTTTGTCCGGGCAAACTCCACTCTAATTTATAACCGAGAAACACCACAGGCCGCAAGGGCTTTTCCCTAGTTACCATGGTGGGGACATAGAAAGGCTGCCGCCCTCTGGCATTTGCCTGCAAAAGCAGCTTTAAAGCCTGTGCTAATGGTAATTTCATAGGAACAAGTACTGCAGAAGTGTAAATGAAACCTACCCTCAAAATGTCTTGAGGGAGGTAATGGCCAAAACATTTCAAAATGTGACACATACTTTAAGAGAACACTTTGAAGAACTAAGGGGTAATCACAGGTTGAAAAATAAAAAGGACATGCCTTAAAGTTCAATTTCAACGGATTATGAGGCACAGGCGAATTCAACCACAAAGAGGTATCAGCTCACACTTGTCAGAATAACGATCAGCAAGGAAACTACAAACAATAAATGCTGAAGGTGTTGTGGAGAAATGCATACCCTCAACTTCAAATGGGACGTAACTTGAAAAGGGCCACGAATGAGAACAGAATGGAGGTGCCTTAAAAAGGTAAACATTGAGCTACCGTATGATCCAGCAGGCCCACTCCTCGACCTATAATCTAAGAAGAAAGAATTGGAAAGAAACAGGCAGGCAAATCTGCATGTCACAGTATTACAATAGCCAAGATATGGAAGTAACCAAAAAGTCCACAAACAGATGGGTGGACAAAGAAGAACTCCTCCATGTACAGATGGAATATTCGCTAGTGAAAAAAATGAAACAATGCCATTTACAGCACCATACATGAGTCTAGACGTAATCACGCCACCTGTAGTAAGTGAGAAAGCAAAAGACACATATCCTATCATATCTCTTTTAGGAGTTACTTAAAAATTGATACCAATGAAGATATTTCCACAGAGAAAGGCAATCACAGATTCATTAAAAAAACTGAAGGTTCACCAAATAGAAACGGATGAGGATTGCATACATTACCATATTGGGGTTAACAGAGATATACATACCATGTGAAATATATAATCACCAAAGACGTACGGAAGACCAGGAGAAGACTACTCAACAGTGTGTCATAACTTACATGGGAAAAGGATGCGAGGAAGAATAGATACACGTATATGTGTGAAAGAACCACATCTTGCACACCTAGAACAAACAAACCATTGTAATCAAATTTGCTGGGATAAAAAATAAAAAGTAAATTACAATTATGAACAAGAAGTAATGAGACATAAACATAAAGTGCTTTTTTCCTGGCACATTCCATTCGAATTTACAACCTAGAACACCACTTCCATTAAGGCTCTGTTTCTCCAGTTACCAAATTTGGTAAAGGAGAAATGCTGCCACCTTGTGGCCGTTTCCTGCAAGAGCAGCTTTAAACTCACAGCTAATGGTCACTTAACATTCACAAGGACTCAGGGCTGTAAAGGACACCTGCCCTAAAAAATTGTGCTGAAGTAGGGAATGGACAAAAAAATTCAAAACAGGCAAATGTTTCAAGATGAGAGTATGAAGAGTTAAGTTTTACTCACGCTCTTTAAAAAAAAAAAGGAAAATGCATAAAAGCTCAACCTCAGGGAGTGTTAGACCCAGGCAATCTAATCTACAAAAAGTTTCAACTTAGACCAGTCGACTGACCATCAGCAAAATGTCTACAAACAGTAAATGCTGACGGGGTTTTTAAGAACTGTGTCCCCTCTACCTGCTGGTGAGACGTAAAGGGGTAACAGCCAATAATGAGAACAGAAAGGAGCTGTGTTTAAAAGTAAAAATGGAGGTACCATTCAGTCCAGCAGGCGCACCATTGGACCTCTCACCTGAGAAGACAAGAATCGAGAAGACACAGGCCGCAAAACCTGCAGTGCAGCCTTATTCACAATAGCCAAGACAGTGAAGCAATCAAAATATCCAACAAGAGGTTAATGGATAAAGAAGAAGTGGTCCATGTACACAATGGAATATTAGCCATGGAAAACAATGAACCATTGCTCTTTGAGGCACCACAAATGAGTCTGGAGATAATCACGAAACATGAGGTAACTCGGAAACCAAAGACCTGTATTCTATGATATCACTTATAGGCGTTATCTAATAACTGACACAAATGAATATATTTCCACAGAGAAAGACACTCACAGACTTAGAAAACAAACTATGCTCATCTAAAAGGAAAGGTGGGGGGAATGGATAAGTTAAGATTAGTGTTGCTCTATGTATACAAACACATAGTATATACATATCACAAAAAGACCGACCATGTAGCAAGGGAGGTCTGTGGAACCCTCTGTAACATTTTACATGGGAAGAGGATCTGTACTTGAATAGACATATATAATGTACAAATGAACCAGATTTTGTACACCTAGGACAAACAATATTCTAAGCTTTACCCCAATTAAAAAAAAAATTAAAACCAAGAAGAAATAATGAGACATAAACTTATGGGGGTTTCTCCATGCACATTCCAATTTAATTTACAACCTAGGAACACGACTTCCAGAAAGGCTCTGCTGCCCTAGTACCCAGATTTGGGTGTGGAGAAATGCTGCCTGCTTGAGGTCACTTCCCACAACAGCAGCTTTAAACCCATTGACAAAGGTCACTAAATATTCACCAAACTTGCAGTTCGGGAAATGACACCTGCTCTCTAAAAAAATTCTGGGGTGGAAAATAGACGAAAAATTTCAAAATAGGGCAACCTTCCAAGAAGAAAATTTCAAGAGATATATTGTACTCCCAACTGTTTCCTTTTTTTTAACAGAAAAGTAAACGGTGGAGAAAAATGATGAGTTTTACGAATTTTCAAAGACATGCAAACCCAAATTACAAAACCCTATCAGCACACAGCAGCCAGTAGGGCCATTAACATACATGCTGCAAACAATAAATGCTAAATCGATTGTGGAGAAATGCATACCCTCGATTCTAAGGGGGACGTGGTAAGAGCCACTAATGAAAACACAAAGAAGGTGTTTTGAAAAGGGAAACACGGTGCTACCAGTCAATCAGTCACACCCACTGCTGGGCCTATCACCTGAGAAAATGAGAATCAAAAAGTCACAGTCTGGCAATCCTGCACTCCAACAATATTTACCATAGCCAACACTTGGAAGCAATGAAAATGTCCATCAACCGAGGAATGCGCAAAGTAGAAGTGGTCCAAGTGCACACTGGGGAATTACTCCAATAAGAACTAAAAATTAAATTTAAAAATCCAACAAAAGTAAGGAGACATCAGCTTGTGTGGGTTTGTCCGGGCAAACTCCACTCTAATTTATAACCGAGAAACACCACAGGCCGCAAGGGCTTTTCCCTAGTTACCATGGTGGGGACATAGAAAGGCTGCCGCCCTCTGGCATTTACCTGCAAAAGCAGCTTTAAAGCCTGTGCTAATGGTCATTTCATAGGAACAAGTACTGCAGAACTGTAAATGAAACGTGCCCTCAAAATGTCTTGAGGGAGGTAATGGCCAAAACATTTCAAAATGTGACACATACTTTAAGAGAACACTTTGAAGAACTAAGGGGTAATCACAGGTTGAAAAATAAAAAGGACATGCCTTAAAGCTCAATTTCAACGGATTATGAGGCACATGCGAATTCAAGCACAAAGAGGTACCAGCTCACACTTGTCAGAATAACCATCAGCAAGGAAACTACAAACAATAAATGCTGAAGTTGTTGTGGAGAAATGCATACCCCCAACTTCCATTGGGACGTAACTTGGAAAGGGCCACGAATGAGAACAGAATGGAGGTGCCTTAAAAAGGTAAACATTGAGCTACCATATGATCCAGCAGGCCCACTCCTCGACCTATAATCTAAGAAGAGAGAATTGGAAAGACACAGGAAGGCAAATCTGCATGGCACAGTATTACGATAGCCAAGATATGGAAGTAACCAAAAAGTCCACCAACAGATGGGTGGACACAGAAGAACTCCTCCATGTACAGATGGAATATTCGCTAGTGAAAAAAATGAAACAATGCCATTTGCAGCACCATACATGAGTCTAGACATAATCACGCCACCTGTAGTAAGTGAGAAAGGAAAAGACACATATCCTATCATATCACTTTTAGGAGTTACTTAAAAATTGATACCAATGAAGATATTTCCACAGAGAAACGCAATCACAGTTTCATTAAAAAAAATCTTATGGTTCACCAAATAGAAAGGGATGAGGATTGGATACATTACCATATTGGGGTTAACAGAGATATACAAATCATGTGAAATATATAATCACCAAAGACGTACGGAAGACCAGGAGAAGACTACTCAACAGTGTGTCATAACCTACATGGGAAAAGGATGCGAGGAAGAATAGATACACGTATATGTGTGAAAGAACCACATCTTGCACACCTACAACAAACAAACCATTGTAATCAAATTTGCTGTGATAAAAAATAAAAAGTAAATTACAATTATGAACAAGAAGTAATGAGACATAAACATAAAGTGCTTTTTCCCTGGCACATTCCATTCGAATTTACAACCTAGAACACCACTTCCATTAAGGCTCTGTTTCCCCAGTTACCAAATTTGGTAAATGAGAAATGCTGCCACCTTGTGGCCGTTTCCTGCAAGAGCAGCTTTAAACTCACAGCTAATGGTCACTTAACATTCACAAGGACTCAGGGCTGTAAAGGACACCTGCCCTAAAAAATTGTGCTGAAGTAGGGAATGGACAAAAAAATTCAAAACAGGCAAATGTTTCAAGATGAGAGTATGAAGAGTTAAGTTTTACTCACGCTCTTTTAAAAAAAAAGGAAAATGCATAAAAGCTCAACCTCAGGGAGTGTTAGACCCATGCAATCTAATCTACAAAAAGTTTCAACTTAGACCAGTCGACTGACCATCAGCAAAATGTCTACAAACAATAAATGCTGACGGAGTTTTTAAGAACTGTGTCCCCTCTACCTGCTGGTGAGACGTAAAGGGGTAACAGCCAATAATGAGAACAGAAAGGAGCTGTGTTTAAAAGTAAAAATGGAGGTACCATTCAGTCCAGCAGGCGCACCATTGGACCTCTCACCTGAGAAGACAAGAATCGAGCAGACACAGGCCGCAAAAGCTGCAGTGCAGCCTTATTCACAATAGCCAAGACAGTGAAGCAATCAAAATATCCAACAAGAGGTGAATGGATAAAGAAGAAGTGGTCCATGTACACAAGGGAATATTAGCCATGGAAAACAATGAACCATTGCTCTTTGAGGCACCACAAATGAGTCTGGAGATAATCACGAAACATGAGGTAACTCGGAAACCAAAGACCTGTATTCTATGATATCACTTATAGGCGTTATCTAATAACTGACACAAATGAATATATTTCCACAGAGAAAGACACTCACAGACTTAGAAAACAAACTATGCTCATCTAAAAGGAAAGGTGGGAGGAATGGATAAGTTAAGATTAGTGTTGCTCTATGTATACAAACACATAGTATATACATATCACAAAAAGACCGACCATGTAGCAAGGGAGGTCTGTGGAACCCTCTGTAACATTTTACATGGGAAGAGGATCTGTACTTGAATAGACATATATAAAGTACAAATGAACCAGATTGTGTACACCTAGGACAAACAATATTCTAAGCTTTACACCAATTAAAAAAAAAATTAAAACCAAGAAGAAATAATGAGACATAAACTTATGGGGGTTTCTCCATGCACATTCCAATTTAATTTACAACCTAGGAACACGACTTCCAGAAAGGCTCTGCTGCCCTAGTACCCAGATTTGGGAGTGGAGAAATGCTGCCTGCTTGAGGTCACTTCCCACAACAGCAGCTTTAAACCCATTGCCAAAGGTCACTAAATATTCACCAAACTTGCAGTTCGGGAAATGACACCTGCTCTCTAAAAAAATTCTGGGGTGGATAATAGACCAAAAATTTCAAAATAGGGCAACCTTCCAAGAAGAAAATTTCAAGAGATATATTGTACTCCCAACTGTTTCCTTTTTTTAACAGAAAAGTAAACGGTGGAGAAAAATGATGAGTTTTACGAATTTTCAAAGACATGCAAACCCAAATTACACAACCCTATCAGCACACAGCAGCCAGTAGGGCCATTAGCATATATGCTGCAAACAATAAATGCTAAATCGATTGTGGAGAAATGCATACCCTCGATTCTAAGGGGGACGTGGTAAGAGCCACTAATGAAAACACAAAGAAGGTTCTTTGAAAAGGGAAACACGGTGCTACCAGTTAATCAGTCACACCCACTGCTGGGCCTATCACCTGAGAAAATGAGAATCAAAAAGTCACAGGCTGGCAATCCTGCACTCCAACAATATTTACCATAGCCAACACTTGGAAGCAATGAAAATGTCCATCAACAGAGGAATGCGCAAAGTAGAAGTGGTCCACGTGCACACTGGGGAATTACTCCAATAAAAACTAAAAATTAAATTTAAAAATCCAACAAAAGTAAGGAGACATCAGCTTGTGTGGGTTTGTCCGGGCACACTCCACTCTAATTTATAACCGAGAAACACCACAGGCCGCAAGGGCTTTTCCCTAGTTACCATGGTGGGGACATAGAAAGGCTGCCGCCCTCTGGCATTTACCTGCAAAAGCAGCTTTAAAGCCTGTGCTAATGGTCATTTCATAGGAACAAGTACTGCAGAACTGTAAATGAAACCTGCCCTCAAAATGTCTTGAGGGAGGTAATGGCCAAAACATTTCAAAATGTGACACATACTTTAAGAGAACACTTTGAAGAACTAAGGGGTAATCACAGGTTGAAAAATAAAAAGGACATGCCTTAAAGCTCAATTTCAACGGATTATGAGGCACATGCGAATTCAACCACAAAGAGGTATTAGCTCACACTTGTCAGAATAACCATCAGCAAGGAAACTACAAACAATAAATGCTGAAGGTGTTGTGGAGAAATATATACCCCCAACTTCAAGTGGGACGTAACTTGGAAAGGGCCATGAATGAGAACAGAATGGAGGTGCCTTAAAAAGGTAAACATTGAGCTACCGTATGATCCAGCAGGCCCACTCCTCGACCTATAATCTAAGAAGAAAGAATTGGAAAGACACAGGCAGGCAAATCTGCATGGCACAGTATTACGATAGCCAAGATATGGAAGTAACCAAAAAGTCCACCAACAGATGGGTGGACAAAGAATAACTCCTCCATGTACAGATGGAATATTCGCTAGTGAAAAAAATGAAACAATGCCATTTGCAGCACCATACATGAGCCTAGACATAATCACGCCACCTGTAGTAAGTGAGAAAGCAAAAGACACATATCCTATCATATCACTTTTAGGAGTTACTTAAAAATTGATAAAAATGAAGATATTTCCACAGAGAAAGGCAATCACAGATTCATTAAAATACTTATGGTTCACCAAATAGAAAGGGATGAGGATTGGATACATTACCATATTGGGGTTAACAGAGATATACAAACCATGTGAAATATATAATCACCAAAGACGTACGGAAGACCAGGAGAAGACTACTCAACATTGTGTCATAACCTACATGGGAAAAGGATGCGAGGAAGAATAGATACACGTATATGTGTGAAAGAACCACATCTTCCACACCTAGAACAAACAAACCATTGTAATCAAATTTGCTGGGATAAAAAATAAAAAGTAAATTACAATTATGAACAAGAAGTAATGAGACATAAACATAAAGTGCTTTTTTCCTGGCACATTCCATTCGAATTTACAACCTAGAACACCACTTCCATTAAGGCTCTGTTTCCCCAGTTACAAAATTTGGTAAAGGAGAAATGCTGCCACCTTGTGGCCGTTTCCTGCAAGAGCAGCTTTAAACTCACAGCTAATGGTCACTTAACATTCACAAGGACTCAGGGCTGTAAAGGACACCTGCCCTAAAAAATTGTGCTGAAGTAGGGAATGGACAAAAAAATTCAAAACAGGCAAATGTTTCAAGATGAGAGTATGAAGACTTAAGTTTTACTCACGCTCTTTTAAAAAAAAAAAAGGAAAATGTATAAAAGCTCAACCTCAGGGAGTGTTAGACCCATGCAATCTAATCTACAAAAAGTTTCAACTTAGACCAGTCGACTGACCATCAGCAAAAAATCTACAAACAATAACTCCTGAAGGGATTTTAGAGAACTGTGTCCGCTCTACCTGCTGGTGAGACGAAAAGGGGTAACAGCCAATAATGAGAACAGAAAGGAGCTGTGTTTAAAAGTAAAAATGGAGGTACCATTCAATCCAGCAGGCGCACCATTGGACCTCTCACCTGAGAAGACAAGAATCGAGAAGACACAGGCCGCAAAAGCTGCAGTGCAGCCTTATTCACAATAGCCAAGACAGTGAAGCAATCAAAATATCCAACAAGAGGTGAATGGATAAAGAAGAAGTGGTCCATGTACACAATGGAATATTAGCCATGGAAAACAATGAACCATTGCTCTTTGAGGCACCACAAATGAGTCTGGAGATAATCACGAAACATGAGGTAACTCGGAAACCAAAGACCTGTATTCTATGATATCACTTATAGGCGTTATCTAATAACTGACACAAATGAATATATTTCCACAGAGAAAGACACTCACAGACTTAGAAAACAAACTATGCTCATCTAAAAGGAAAGGTGGGGGGAATGGATAAGTTAAGATTAGTGTTGCTCTATGTATACAAACACATAGTATATACATATCTCAAAAAGACCGACCATGTAGCAAGGGAGGTCTGTGGAACCCTCTGTAACATTTTACATGGGAAGAGGATCTGTACTTGAATAGACATATATAATGTACAAATGAACCAGATTGTGTACACCTAGGACAAACAATATTCTAAGCTTTACCCCAATTAAAAAAAAATTTAAAACCAAGAAGAAATAATGAGACATAAACTTATGGGGGTTTCTCCATGCACATTCCAATTTAATTTACAACCTAGGAACACGACTTCCAGAAAGGCTCTGCTGCCCTAGTACCCAGATTTGGGAGTGGAGAAATGCTGCCTGCTTGAGGTCACTTCCCACAACAGCAGCTTTAAACCCATTGCTAAAGGTAACTAAATATTCACCAAACTTGCAGTTCAGGAAATGACACCTGCTCTCTAAAAAAATTCTGGGGTGGAAAATCGACCAAAAATTTCAAAATAGGGCAACCTTCCAAGAAGAAAATTTCAAGAGATATATTGTACTCCCAACTGTTTCCTTTTTTTTAACAGAAAAGTAAACGGTGGAGAAAAATGATGAGTTTTACGAATTTTCAAAGACATGCAAACCCAAATTACACAACCCTACCAGCACACAGCAGCCAGTAGGGCCATTAACATACATGCTGCAAACAATAAATGCTAAATCGATTGTGGAGAAATGCATACCCTCGATTCTAAGGGGGACGTGGTAAGAGCCACTAATGAAAACACAAAGAAGGTGCTTTGAAAAGGGAAACACGGTGCTACCAGTCAATCAGTCACACCCACTGCTGGGCCTATCACCTGAGAAAATGAGAATCAAAAAGTCACAGGCTGGCAATCCTGCACTCCAACAATATTTACCATAGCCAACACTTGGAAGCAATGAAAATGTCCATCAACCGAGGAATGCAACAAAGTAGAAGTGATCCACGTGCACACTGGGAAATTACTCCAATAAAAACTAAAAATTAAATTAAAAATCCAACAAAAGTAAGGAGACATCAGCTTGTGTGGGTTTGTCTGGGCACACTCCACTCTAATTTATAACCGAGAAACACCACAGACCGCAAGGGCTTTTCCCTAGTTACCATGGTGGGGACATAGAAAGGCTGCCGCCCTCTGGCATTTACCTGCAAAAGCAGCTTTAAAGCCTGTGCTAATGGTCATTTCATAGGAACAAGTACTGCAGAACTGTAAATGAAACCTGCCCTCAAAATGTCTTGAGGGAGGTAATGGCCAAAACATTTCAAAATGTGACACATATTTTAAGAGATCACTTTGAAGAACTAAGGAGTAATCACAGCTTGAAAAATAAAAAGGACATGCCTTAAAGCTCAATTTCAACGGATAATGAGGCACATGCGAATTCAACCACAAAGAGGTATCAGCTCACACTTGTCAGAATAACCATCAGCAAGGAAACTACAAACAATAAATGCTGAAGGTGTTGTGGAGAAATGCATACCCTCAACTTCAAGTGGGACGTAACTTGAAAAGGGCCACGAATGAGAACAGAATGGAGGTGCCTTAAAAAGGTAAACATTGAGCTACCATATGATCCAGCAGGGCCACTCCTCCACCTATAATCTAAGAAGAAAGAATTGGAAAGACACAGGCAGGCAAATCTGCATGGCACATTATTACGATAGCCAAGATATGGAAGTAACCAAAAAGGCCACCAACATATGGGTGGACAAAGAAGAACTCCTCCATGTACAGATGGAATATTCGCTAGTGAAAAAAATGAAAAAATGCCATTTGCAGCACCATACATGAGCCTAGACATAATCACGCCACCTGTAGTAAGTGAGAAAGCAAAAGACACATATCCTATCATATAACTTTTAGGAGTTACTTAAAAATTGATAAAAATGAAGATATTTCCACAGAGAAAGGCAATCACAGATTCATTAAAATACTTATGGTTCACCAAATAGAAAGGGATGAGGATTGGATACATTACCATATTGGAGTTAACAGAGATATACATACCATGTGAATATATAATCACCAAAGACGTACGGAAGACCAGGAGAAGACTACTCAACATTGTGTCATAACCTACATGGGAAAAGGATGCGAGGAAGAATAGATACACGTATATGTGTGAAAGAACCACATCTTGCACACCTAGAACAAACAAACCATTGTAATCAAATTTGCTGGGATAAAAAATAAAAAGTAAATTACAATTATGAACAAGAAGTAATGAGACATAAACATAAAGTGCTTTTTTCCTGGCACATTCCATTCGAATTTACAACCTAGAACACCACTTCCATTAAGGCTCTGTTTCCCCAGTTACCAAATTTGGTAAAGGAGAAATGCTGCCACCTTGTGGCCGTTTCCTGCAAGAGCAGCTTTAAACTCACAGCTAATGGTCACTTAACATTCACAAGGACTCAGGGCTGTAAAGGACACCTGCCCTAAAAAATTGTGCTGAAGTAGGAAATGGACAAAAAAATTCAAAACAGGCAAATGTTTCAAGAAGAGAGTATGAGGAGTTAAGTTTTACTCACGCTCTTTTAAAAAAAAAGGAAAATGGATAAAAGCTCAACCTCAGGGAGTGTTAGACCCATGCAATCTAATCTACAAAAAGTTTCAACTTAGACCAGTCGACTGACCATCAGCAAAATGTCTACAAACAATAAATGCTGACGGGGTTTTCAAGAACTGTGTCCCCTCTACCTGCTGGTGAGACGTAAAGGGGTAACAGCCAATAATGAGAAGAGAAAGGATCTGTGTTTAAAAGTAAAAATGGAGGTACCATTCAGTCCAGCAGGCGCACCATTGGACCTCTCACCTGAGAAGACAAGAATCGAGAAGACACAGGCCGCAAAAGCTGCAGTGCAGCCTTATTCACATTAGCCAAGACAGTGAAGCAATCAAAATATCCAACAAGAGGTGAAAGGATAAAGAAGAAGTGGTCCATGTACAGAATGGAATATTAGGCATGGAAAACAATGAACCATTGCTCTTTGAGACACCACAAATGAGTCTGGAGATAATCACGAAACATGAGGTAACTCGGAAACCAAAGACCTGTATTCTATGATATCACTTATAGGCGTTATCTAATAACTGACACAAATGAATATATTTCCACAGAGAAAGACACTCACAGACTTAGAAAACAAACTATGCTCATCTAAAAGGAAAGGTGGGGGGAATGGATAAGTTAAGATTAGTGTTGCTATATGTATACAAACACATAGTATATACATATGTCAAAAAGACCGACCATCTAGCAAGGGAGGTCTGTGGAACCCTCTGTAACATTTTACATGGGAAGAGGATCTGTACTTGAATAGACATATATAATGTACAAATGAACCAGATTGTGTACACCTAGGACAGACAATATTCGAAGTTTTACCCCAATTAAAAAAAATTTTAAAACCAAGAAGAAATAATGAGACATAAACTTATGGGGGTTTCTCCAGGCACATTCCAATTTAATTTACAACCTAAGAACACGACTTCCAGAAAGGCTCTGCTGCCCTAGTACCCAGATTTGGGAGTGGAGAAATGCTGCCTACTTGAGGCCACTTCCCACAACAGCAGCTTTAAACCCATTGCTAATGGTCACTAAATATTCACCAAACTTGCAGTTCGGGAAATGACACCTGCTCTCTAAAAAAATTCTGAGGTGGAAAATCGACCAAAAATTTCAAAATAGGGCAATCTTCCAAGAAGACATTTTCAAGAGATATATTGTACTCCCAACTGTTTCCTTTTTTTTAACAGAAAAGAAAACGGTGGAGAAAAATGATGAGTTTTACGAATTTTCAAAGACATGCAAACCCAAATTACAAAACCCTATCAGCACACAGCAGCCAGTAGGGCCATTAGCATAAAGGCAGCAAACAATAAATGCTAAATCGATTGTGGAGAAATGCATACACTCGATTCTAAGGGGGACGTGGTAAGAGCCACTAATGAAAACACAAAGAAGGTGCTTTGAAAAGGGAAACACGGTGCTACAAGTCAATCAATCACACCCACTGCTGGGCCTATCACCTGAGAAAATGAGAATCAAAAAGTCACAGTCTGGCAATCCTGCACTCCAACAATATTTACCATAGCCAACACTTGGAAGCAATGAAAATGTCCATCAACCGAGGAATGCGCAAAGTAGAAGTGGTCCAAGTGCACACTGGGGAATTACTCCAATAAGAACTAAAAATTAAATTTAAAAATCCAACAAAAGTAAGGAGACATCAGCTTGTGTGGGTTTGTCCGGGCAAACTCCACTCTAATTTATAACCGAGAAACACCACAGGCCGCAAGGGCTTTTCCCTAGTTACCATGGTGGGGACATAGAAAGGCTGCCGCCCTCTGGCATTTACCTGCAAAAGCAGCTTTAAAGCCTGTGCTAATGGTCATTTCATAGGAACAAGTACTGCAGAACTGTAAATGAAACCTGCCCTCAAAATGTCTTGAGGGAGGTAATGGCCAAAACATTTCAAAATGTGACACATACTTTAAGAGAACACTTTGAAGAACTAAGGGGTAATCACAGGTTGAAAAATAAAAAGGACATGCCTTAAAGCTCAATTTCAACGGATTATGAGGCACATGCGAATTCAAGCACAAAGAGGTACCAGCTCACACTTGTCAGAATAACCATCAGCAAGGAAACTACAAACAATAAATGCTGAAGTTGTTGTGGAGAAATGCATACCCCCAACTTCCATTGGGACGTAACTTGGAAAGGGCCACGAATGAGAACAGAATGGAGGTGCCTTAAAAAGGTAAACATTGAGCTACCATATGATCCAGCAGGCCCACTCCTCGACCTATAATCTAAGAAGAGAGAATTGGAAAGACACAGGAAGGCAAATCTGCATGGCACAGTATTACGATAGCCAAGATATGGAAGTAACCAAAAAGTCCACCAACAGATGGGTGGACACAGAAGAACTCCTCCATGTACAGATGGAATATTCGCTAGTGAAAAAAATGAAACAATGCCATTTGCAGCACCATACATGAGTCTAGACATAATCACGCCACCTGTAGTAAGTGAGAAAGGAAAAGACACATATCCTATCATATCACTTTTAGGAGTTACTTAAAAATTGATACCAATGAAGATATTTCCACAGAGAAACGCAATCACAGTTTCATTAAAAAAAATCTTATGGTTCACCAAATAGAAAGGGATGAGGATTGGATACATTACCATATTGGGGTTAACAGAGATATACAAATCATGTGAAATATATAATCACCAAAGACGTACGGAAGACCAGGAGAAGACTACTCAACAGTGTGTCATAACCTACATGGGAAAAGGATGCGAGGAAGAATAGATACACGTATATGTGTGAAAGAACCACATCTTGCACACCTACAACAAACAAACCATTGTAATCAAATTTGCTGTGATAAAAAATAAAAAGTAAATTACAATTATGAACAAGAAGTAATGAGACATAAACATAAAGTGCTTTTTCCCTGGCACATTCCATTCGAATTTACAACCTAGAACACCACTTCCATTAAGGCTCTGTTTCCCCAGTTACCAAATTTGGTAAATGAGAAATGCTGCCACCTTGTGGCCGTTTCCTGCAAGAGCAGCTTTAAACTCACAGCTAATGGTCACTTAACATTCACAAGGACTCAGGGCTGTAAAGGACACCTGCCCTAAAAAATTGTGCTGAAGTAGGGAATGGACAAAAAAATTCAAAACAGGCAAATGTTTCAAGATGAGAGTATGAAGAGTTAAGTTTTACTCACGCTCTTTTAAAAAAAAAGGAAAATGCATAAAAGCTCAACCTCAGGGAGTGTTAGACCCATGCAATCTAATCTACAAAAAGTTTCAACTTAGACCAGTCGACTGACCATCAGCAAAATGTCTACAAACAATAAATGCTGACGGAGTTTTTAAGAACTGTGTCCCCTCTACCTGCTGGTGAGACGTAAAGGGGTAACAGCCAATAATGAGAACAGAAAGGAGCTGTGTTTAAAAGTAAAAATGGAGGTACCATTCAGTCCAGCAGGCGCACCATTGGACCTCTCACCTGAGAAGACAAGAATCGAGCAGACACAGGCCGCAAAAGCTGCAGTGCAGCCTTATTCACAATAGCCAAGACAGTGAAGCAATCAAAATATCCAACAAGAGGTGAATGGATAAAGAAGAAGTGGTCCATGTACACAAGGGAATATTAGCCATGGAAAACAATGAACCATTGCTCTTTGAGGCACCACAAATGAGTCTGGAGATAATCACGAAACATGAGGTAACTCGGAAACCAAAGACCTGTATTCTATGATATCACTTATAGGCGTTATCTAATAACTGACACAAATGAATATATTTCCACAGAGAAAGACACTCACAGACTTAGAAAACAAACTATGCTCATCTAAAAGGAAAGGTGGGAGGAATGGATAAGTTAAGATTAGTGTTGCTCTATGTATACAAACACATAGTATATACATATCACAAAAAGACCGACCATGTAGCAAGGGAGGTCTGTGGAACCCTCTGTAACATTTTACATGGGAAGAGGATCTGTACTTGAATAGACATATATAAAGTACAAATGAACCAGATTGTGTACACCTAGGACAAACAATATTCTAAGCTTTACACCAATTAAAAAAAAAATTAAAACCAAGAAGAAATAATGAGACATAAACTTATGGGGGTTTCTCCATGCACATTCCAATTTAATTTACAACCTAGGAACACGACTTCCAGAAAGGCTCTGCTGCCCTAGTACCCAGATTTGGGAGTGGAGAAATGCTGCCTGCTTGAGGTCACTTCCCACAACAGCAGCTTTAAACCCATTGCCAAAGGTCACTAAATATTCACCAAACTTGCAGTTCGGGAAATGACACCTGCTCTCTAAAAAAATTCTGGGGTGGATAATAGACCAAAAATTTCAAAATAGGGCAACCTTCCAAGAAGAAAATTTCAAGAGATATATTGTACTCCCAACTGTTTCCTTTTTTTAACAGAAAAGTAAACGGTGGAGAAAAATGATGAGTTTTACGAATTTTCAAAGACATGCAAACCCAAATTACACAACCCTATCAGCACACAGCAGCCAGTAGGGCCATTAGCATATATGCTGCAAACAATAAATGCTAAATCGATTGTGGAGAAATGCATACCCTCGATTCTAAGGGGGACGTGGTAAGAGCCACTAATGAAAACACAAAGAAGGTGCTTTGAAAAGGGAAACACGGTGCTACCAGTTAATCAGTCACACCCACTGCTGGGCCTATCACCTGAGAAAATGAGAATCAAAAAGTCACAGGCTGGCAATCCTGCACTCCAACAATATTTACCATAGCCAACACTTGGAAGCAATGAAAATGTCCATCAACAGAGGAATGCGCAAAGTAGAAGTGGTCCACGTGCACACTGGGGAATTACTCCAATAAAAACTAAAAATTAAATTTAAAAATCCAACAAAAGTAAGGAGACATCAGCTTGTGTGGGTTTGTCCGGGCACACTCCACTCTAATTTATAACCGAGAAACACCACAGGCCGCAAGGGCTTTTCCCTAGTTACCATGGTGGGGACATAGAAAGGCTGCCGCCCTCTGGCATTTACCTGCAAAAGCAGCTTTAAAGCCTGTGCTAATGGTCATTTCATAGGAACAAGTACTGCAGAACTGTAAATGAAACCTGCCCTCAAAATGTCTTGAGGGAGGTAATGGCCAAAACATTTCAAAATGTGACACATACTTTAAGAGAACACTTTGAAGAACTAAGGGGTAATCACAGGTTGAAAAATAAAAAGGACATGCCTTAAAGCTCAATTTCAACGGATTATGAGGCACATGCGAATTCAACCACAAAGAGGTATTAGCTCACACTTGTCAGAATAACCATCAGCAAGGAAACTACAAACAATAAATGCTGAAGGTGTTGTGGAGAAATATATACCCCCAACTTCAAGTGGGACGTAACTTGGAAAGGGCCATGAATGAGAACAGAATGGAGGTGCCTTAAAAAGGTAAACATTGAGCTACCGTATGATCCAGCAGGCCCACTCCTCGACCTATAATCTAAGAAGAAAGAATTGGAAAGACACAGGCAGGCAAATCTGCATGGCACAGTATTACGATAGCCAAGATATGGAAGTAACCAAAAAGTCCACCAACAGATGGGTGGACAAAGAAGAACTCCTCCATGTACAGATGGAATATTCGCTAGTGAAAAAAATGAAACAATGCCATTTGCAGCACCATACATGAGCCTAGACATAATCACGCCACCTGTAGTAAGTGAGAAAGCAAAAGACACATATCCTATCATATCACTTTTAGGAGTTACTTAAAAATTGATAAAAATGAAGATATTTCCACAGAGAAAGGCAATCACAGATTCATTAAAATACTTATGGTTCACCAAATAGAAAGGAATGAGGATTGGATACATTACCATATTGGGGTTAACAGAGATATACAAACCATGTGAAATATATAATCACCAAAGACGTACGGAAGACCAGGAGAAGACTACTCAACATTGTGTCATAACCTACATGGGAAAAGGATGCGAGGAAGAATAGATACACGTATATGTGTGAAAGAACCACATCTTCCACACCTAGAACAAACAAACCATTGTAATCAAATTTGCTGGGATAAAAAATAAAAAGTAAATTACAATTATGAACAAGAAGTAATGAGACATAAACATAAAGTGCTTTTTTCCTGGCACATTCCATTCGAATTTACAACCTAGAACACCACTTCCATTAAGGCTCTGTTTCCCCAGTTACAAAATTTGGTAAAGGAGAAATGCTGCCACCTTGTGGCCGTTTCCTGCAAGAGCAGCTTTAAACTCACAGCTAATGGTCACTTAACATTCACAAGGACTCAGGGCTGTAAAGGACACCTGCCCTAAAAAATTGTGCTGAAGTAGGGAATGGACAAAAAAATTCAAAACAGGCAAATGTTTCAAGATGAGAGTATGAAGACTTAAGTTTTACTCACGCTCTTTTAAAAAAAAAAAAGGAAAATGTATAAAAGCTCAACCTCAGGGAGTGTTAGACCCATGCAATCTAATCTACAAAAAGTTTCAACTTAGACCAGTCGACTGACCATCAGCAAAAAATCTACAAACAATAACTCCTGAAGGGATTTTAGAGAACTGTGTCCGCTCTACCTGCTGGTGAGACGAAAAGGGGTAACAGCCAATAATGAGAACAGAAAGGAGCTGTGTTTAAAAGTAAAAATGGAGGTACCATTCAATCCAGCAGGCGCACCATTGGACCTCTCACCTGAGAAGACAAGAATCGAGAAGACACAGGCCGCAAAAGCTGCAGTGCAGCCTTATTCACAATAGCCAAGACAGTGAAGCAATCAAAATATCCAACAAGAGGTGAATGGATAAAGAAGAAGTGGTCCATGTACACAATGGAATATTAGCCATGGAAAACAATGAACCATTGCTCTTTGAGGCACCACAAATGAGTCTGGAGATAATCACGAAACATGAGGTAACTCGGAAACCAAAGACCTGTATTCTATGATATCACTTATAGGCGTTATCTAATAACTGACACAAATGAATATATTTCCACAGAGAAAGACACTCACAGACTTAGAAAACAAACTATGCTCATCTAAAAGGAAAGGTGGGGGGAATGGATAAGTTAAGATTAGTGTTGCTCTATGTATACAAACACATAGTATATACATATCTCAAAAAGACCGACCATGTAGCAAGGGAGGTCTGTGGAACCCTCTGTAACATTTTACATGGGAAGAGGATCTGTACTTGAATAGACATATATAATGTACAAATGAACCAGATTGTGTACACCTAGGACAAACAATATTCTAAGCTTTACCCCAATTAAAAAAAAATTTAAAACCAAGAAGAAATAATGAGACATAAACTTATGGGGGTTTCTCCATGCACATTCCAATTTAATTTACAACCTAGGAACACGACTTCCAGAAAGGCTCTGCTGCCCTAGTACCCAGATTTGGGAGTGGAGAAATGCTGCCTGCTTGAGGTCACTTCCCACAACAGCAGCTTTAAACCCATTGCTAAAGGTAACTAAATATTCACCAAACTTGCAGTTCAGGAAATGACACCTGCTCTCTAAAAAAATTCTGGGGTGGAAAATCGACCAAAAATTTCAAAATAGGGCAACCTTCCAAGAAGAAAATTTCAAGAGATATATTGTACTCCCAACTGTTTCCTTTTTTTTAACAGAAAAGTAAACGGTGGAGAAAAATGATGAGTTTTACGAATTTTCAAAGACATGCAAACCCAAATTACACAACCCTACCAGCACACAGCAGCCAGTAGGGCCATTAACATACATGCTGCAAACAATAAATGCTAAATCGATTGTGGAGAAATGCATACCCTCGATTCTAAGGGGGACGTGGTAAGAGCCACTAATGAAAACACAAAGAAGGTGCTTTGAAAAGGGAAACACGGTGCTACCAGTCAATCAGTCACACCCACTGCTGGGCCTATCACCTGAGAAAATGAGAATCAAAAAGTCACAGGCTGGCAATCCTGCACTCCAACAATATTTACCATAGCCAACACTTGGAAGCAATGAAAATGTCCATCAACCGAGGAATGCACAAAGTAGAAGTGATCCACGTGCACACTGGGAAATTACTCCAATAAAAACTAAAAATTAAATTAAAAATCCAACAAAAGTAAGGAGACATCAGCTTGTGTGGGTTTGTCTGGGCACACTCCACTCTAATTTATAACCGAGAAACACCACAGACCGCAAGGGCTTTTCCCTAGTTACCATGGTGGGGACATAGAAAGGCTGCCGCCCTCTGGCATTTACCTGCAAAAGCAGCTTTAAAGCCTGTGCTAATGGTCATTTCATAGGAACAAGTACTGCAGAACTGTAAATGAAACCTGCCCTCAAAATGTCTTGAGGGAGGTAATGGCCAAAACATTTCAAAATGTGACACATATTTTAAGAGATCACTTTGAAGAACTAAGGAGTAATCACAGCTTGAAAAATAAAAAGGACATGCCTTAAAGCTCAATTTCAACGGATAATGAGGCACATGCGAATTCAACCACAAAGAGGTATCAGCTCACACTTGTCAGAATAACCATCAGCAAGGAAACTACAAACAATAAATGCTGAAGGTGTTGTGGAGAAATGCATACCCTCAACTTCAAGTGGGACGTAACTTGAAAAGGGCCACGAATGAGAACAGAATGGAGGTGCCTTAAAAAGGTAAACATTGAGCTACCATATGATCCAGCAGGGCCACTCCTCCACCTATAATCTAAGAAGAAAGAATTGGAAAGACACAGGCAGGCAAATCTGCATGGCACATTATTACGATAGCCAAGATATGGAAGTAACCATAAAGGCCACCAACATATGGGTGGACAAAGAAGAACTCCTCCATGTACAGATGGAATATTCGCTAGTGAAAAAAATGAAAAAATGCCATTTGCAGCACCATACATGAGCCTAGACATAATCACGCCACCTGTAGTAAGTGAGAAAGCAAAAGACACATATCCTATCATATAACTTTTAGGAGTTACTTAAAAATTGATAAAAATGAAGATATTTCCACAGAGAAAGGCAATCACAGATTCATTAAAATACTTATGGTTCACCAAATAGAAAGGGATGAGGATTGGATACATTACCATATTGGAGTTAACAGAGATATACATACCATGTGAATATATAATCACCAAAGACGTACGGAAGACCAGGAGAAGACTACTCAACATTGTGTCATAACCTACATGGGAAAAGGATGCGAGGAAGAATAGATACACGTATATGTGTGAAAGAACCACATCTTGCACACCTAGAACAAACAAACCATTGTAATCAAATTTGCTGGGATAAAAAATAAAAAGTAAATTACAATTATGAACAAGAAGTAATGAGACATAAACATAAAGTGCTTTTTTCCTGGCACATTCCATTCGAATTTACAACCTAGAACACCACTTCCATTAAGGCTCTGTTTCCCCAGTTACCAAATTTGGTAAAGGAGAAATGCTGCCACCTTGTGGCCGTTTCCTGCAAGAGCAGCTTTAAACTCACAGCTAATGGTCACTTAACATTCACAAGGACTCAGGGCTGTAAAGGACACCTGCCCTAAAAAATTGTGCTGAAGTAGGAAATGGACAAAAAAATTCAAAACAGGCAAATGTTTCAAGAAGAGAGTATGAGGAGTTAAGTTTTACTCACGCTCTTTTAAAAAAAAAGGAAAATGGATAAAAGCTCAACCTCAGGGAGTGTTAGACCCATGCAATCTAATCTACAAAAAGTTTCAACTTAGACCAGTCGACTGACCATCAGCAAAATGTCTACAAACAATAAATGCTGACGGGGTTTTCAAGAACTGTGTCCCCTCTACCTGCTGGTGAGACGTAAAGGGGTAACAGCCAATAATGAGAAGAGAAAGGATCTGTGTTTAAAAGTAAAAATGGAGGTACCATTCAGTCCAGCAGGCGCACCATTGGACCTCTCACCTGAGAAGACAAGAATCGAGAAGACACAGGCCGCAAAAGCTGCAGTGCAGCCTTATTCACATTAGCCAAGACAGTGAAGCAATCAAAATATCCAACAAGAGGTGAAAGGATAAAGAAGAAGTGGTCCATGTACAGAATGGAATATTAGGCATGGAAAACAATGAACCATTGCTCTTTGAGGCACCACAAATGAGTCTGGAGATAATCACGAAACATGAGGTAACTCGGAAACCAAAGACCTGTATTCTATGATATCACTTATAGGCGTTATCTAATAACTGACACAAATGAATATATTTCCACAGAGAAAGACACTCACAGACTTAGAAAACAAACTATGCTCATCTAAAAGGAAAGGTGGGGGGAATGGATAAGTTAAGATTAGTGTTGCTATATGTATACAAACACATAGTATATACATATGTCAAAAAGACCGACCATCTAGCAAGGGAGGTCTGTGGAACCCTCTGTAACATTTTACATGGGAAGAGGATCTGTACTTGAATAGACATATATAATGTACAAATGAACCAGATTGTGTACACCTAGGACAGACAATATTCGAAGTTTTACCCCAATTAAAAAAAATTTTAAAACCAAGAAGAAATAATGAGACATAAACTTATGGGGGTTTCTCCAGGCACATTCCAATTTAATTTACAACCTAAGAACACGACTTCCAGAAAGGCTCTGCTGCCCTAGTACCCAGATTTGGGAGTGGAGAAATGCTGCCTACTTGAGGCCACTTCCCACAACAGCAGCTTTAAACCCATTGCTAATGGTCACTAAATATTCACCAAACTTGCAGTTCGGGAAATGACACCTGCTCTCTAAAAAAATTCTGAGGTGGAAAATCGACCAAAAATTTCAAAATAGGGCAATCTTCCAAGAAGACATTTTCAAGAGATATATTGTACTCCCAACTGTTTCCTTTTTTTTAACAGAAAAGAAAACGGTGGAGAAAAATGATGAGTTTTACGAATTTTCAAAGACATGCAAACCCAAATTACAAAACCCTATCAGCACACAGCAGCCAGTAGGGCCATTAGCATAAAGGCAGCAAACAATAAATGCTAAATCGATTGTGGAGAAATGCATACACTCGATTCTAAGGGGGACGTGGTAAGAGCCACTAATGAAAACACAAAGAAGGTGCTTTGAAAAGGGAAACACGGTGCTACCAGTCAATCAATCACACCCACTGCTGGGCCTATCACCTGAGAAAATGAGAATCAAAAATCACAGGCTGGCAATCCTGCACTCCAACAATATTTACCATAGCCAACACTTGGAAGCAATGAAAATGTCCATCAACCGAGGAATGCGCAAAGTAGAAGTGGTCCAAGTGCACACTGGGGAATTACTCCAATAAGAACTAAAAATTAAATTTAAAAATCCAACAAAAGTAAGGAGACATCAGCTTGTGTGGGTTTGTCCGGGCAAACTCCACTCTAATTTATAACCGAGAAACACCACAGGCCGCAAGGGCTTTTCCCTAGTTACCATGGTGGGGACATAGAAAGGCTGCCGCCCTCTGGCATTTACCTGCAAAAGCAGCTTTAAAGCCTGTGCTAATGGTCATTTCATAGGAACAAGTACTGCAGAACTGTAAATGAAACCTGCCCTCAAAATGTCTTGAGGGAGGTAATGGCCAAAACATTTCAAAATGTGACACATACTTTAAGAGAACACTTTGAAGAACTAAGGGGTAATCACAGGTTGAAAAATAAAAAGGACATGCCTTAAAGCTCAATTTCAACGGATTATGAGGCACATGCGAATTCAAGCACAAAGAGGTACCAGCTCACACTTGTCAGAATAACCATCAGCAAGGAAACTACAAACAATAAATGCTGAAGTTGTTGTGGAGAAATGCATACCCCCAACTTCCATTGGGACGTAACTTGGAAAGGGCCACGAATGAGAACAGAATGGAGGTGCCTTAAAAAGGTAAACATTGAGCTACCATATGATCCAGCAGGCCCACTCCTCGACCTATAATCTAAGAAGAGAGAATTGGAAAGACACAGGAAGGCAAATCTGCATGGCACAGTATTACGATAGCCAAGATATGGAAGTAACCAAAAAGTCCACCAACAGATGGGTGGACACAGAAGAACTCCTCCATGTACAGATGGAATATTCGCTAGTGAAAAAAATGAAACAATGCCATTTGCAGCACCATACATGAGTCTAGACATAATCACGCCACCTGTAGTAAGTGAGAAAGGAAAAGACACATATCCTATCATATCACTTTTAGGAGTTACTTAAAAATTGATACCAATGAAGATATTTCCACAGAGAAACGCAATCACAGTTTCATTAAAAAAAATCTTATGGTTCACCAAATAGAAAGGGATGAGGATTGGATACATTACCATATTGGGGTTAACAGAGATATACAAATCATGTGAAATATATAATCACCAAAGACGTACGGAAGACCAGGAGAAGACTACTCAACAGTGTGTCATAACCTACATGGGAAAAGGATGCGAGGAAGAATAGATACACGTATATGTGTGAAAGAACCACATCTTGCACACCTAGAACAAACAAACCATTGTAATCAAATTTGCTGTGATAAAAAATAAAAAGTAAATTACAATTATGAACAAGAAGTAATGAGACATAAACATAAAGTGCTTTTTCCCTGGCACATTCCATTCGAATTTACAACCTAGAACACCACTTCCATTAAGGCTCTGTTTCCCCAGTTACCAAATTTGGTAAATGAGAAATGCTGCCACCTTGTGGCCGTTTCCTGCAAGAGCAGCTTTAAACTCACAGCTAATGGTCACTTAACATTCACAAGGATTCAGGGCTGTAAAGGACACCTGCCCTAAAAAATTGTGCTGAAGTAGGGAATGGACAAAAAAATTCAAAACAGGCAAATGTTTCAAGATGAGAGTATGAAGAGTTAAGTTTTACTCACGCTCTTTTAAAAAAAAAGGAAAATGCATAAAAGCTCAACCTCAGGGAGTGTTAGACCCATGCAATCTAATCTACAAAAAGTTTCAACTTAGACCAGTCGACTGACCATCAGCAAAATGTCTACAAACAATAAATGCTGACGGAGTTTTTAAGAACTGTGTCCCCTCTACCTGCTGGTGAGACGTAAAGGGGTAACAGCCAATAATGAGAACAGAAAGGAGCTGTGTTTAAAAGTAAAAATGGAGGTACCATTCAGTCCAGCAGGCGCACCATTGGACCTCTCACCTGAGAAGACAAGAATCGAGCAGACACAGGCCGCAAAAGCTGCAGTGCAGCCTTATTCACAATAGCCAAGACAGTGAAGCAATCAAAATATCCAACAAGAGGTGAATGGATAAAGAAGAAGTGGTCCATGTACACAAGGGAATATTAGCCATGGAAAACAATGAACCATTGCTCTTTGAGGCACCACAAATGAGTCTGGAGATAATCACGAAACATGAGGTAACTCGGAAACCAAAGACCTGTATTCTATGATATCACTTATAGGCGTTATCTAATAACTGACACAAATGAATATATTTCCACAGAGAAAGACACTCACAGACTTAGAAAACAAACTATGCTCATCTAAAAGGAAAGGTGGGAGGAATGGATAAGTTAAGATTAGTGTTGCTCTATGTATACAAACACATAGTATATACATATCACAAAAAGACCGACCATGTAGCAAGGGAGGTCTGTGGAACCCTCTGTAACATTTTACATGGGAAGAGGATCTGTACTTGAATAGACATATATAAAGTACAAATGAACCAGATTGTGTACACCTAGGACAAACAATATTCTAAGCTTTACACCAATTAAAAAAAAAATTAAAACCAAGAAGAAATAATGAGACATAAACTTATGGGGGTTTCTCCATGCACATTCCAATTTAATTTACAACCTAGGAACACGACTTCCAGAAAGGCTCTGCTGCCCTAGTACCCAGATTTGGGAGTGGAGAAATGCTGCCTGCTTGAGGTCACTTCCCACAACAGCAGCTTTAAACCCATTGCCAAAGGTCACTAAATATTCACCAAACTTGCAGTTCGGGAAATGACACCTGCTCTCTAAAAAAATTCTGGGGTGGATAATAGACCAAAAATTTCAAAATAGGGCAACCTTCCAAGAAGAAAATTTCAAGAGATATATTGTACTCCCAACTGTTTCCTTTTTTTAACAGAAAAGTAAACGGTGGAGAAAAATGATGAGTTTTACGAATTTTCAAAGACATGCAAACCCAAATTACACAACCCTATCAGCACACAGCAGCCAGTAGGGCCATTAGCATATATGCTGCAAACAATAAATGCTAAATCGATTGTGGAGAAATGCATACCCTCGATTCTAAGGGGGACGTGGTAAGAGCCACTAATGAAAACACAAAGAAGGTGCTTTGAAAAGGGAAACACGGTGCTACCAGTTAATCAGTCACACCCACTGCTGGGCCTATCACCTGAGAAAATGAGAATCAAAAAGTCACAGGCTGGCAATCCTGCACTCCAACAATATTTACCATAGCCAACACTTGGAAGCAATGAAAATGTCCATCAACAGAGGAATGCGCAAAGTAGAAGTGGTCCACGTGCACACTGGGGAATTACTCCAATAAAAACTAAAAATTAAATTTAAAAATCCAACAAAAGTAAGGAGACATCAGCTTGTGTGGGTTTGTCCGGGCACACTCCACTCTAATTTATAACCGAGAAACACCACAGGCCGCAAGGGCTTTTCCCTAGTTACCACGGTGAGGACATAGAAAGGCTGCCGCCCCCTGGCAGTTACCTGCAAAAGCAGCTTTAAAGCCTGTGCTAATGGTCATTTCATAGGAACAAGTACTGCAGAACTGTAAATGAAACCTGCCCTCAAAATGTCTTGAGGGAGGTAATGGCCAAAACATTTCAAAATGTGACACATACTTTAAGAGAACACTTTGAAGAACTAAGGGGTAATCACAGGTTGAAAAATAAAAAGGACATGCCTTAAAGCTCAATTTCAACGGATTATGAGGCACAGGCGAATTCAACCACAAAGAGGTATCAGCTCACACTTGTCAGAATAACCATCAGCAAGGAAACTACAAACAATAAATGCTGAAGGTGTTGTGGAGAAATATATACCCCCAACTTCAAGTGGGACGTAACTTGGAAAGGGCCATGAATGAGAACAGAATGGAGGTGCCTTAAAAAGGTAAACATTGAGCTACCGTATGATCCAGCAGGCCCACTCCTCGACCTATAATCTAAGAAGAAAGAATTGGAAAGACACAGGCAGGCAAATCTGCATGGCACAGTATTACGATAGCCAAGATATGGAAGTAACCAAAAAGTCCACCAACAGATGGGTGGACAAAGAAGAACTCCTCCATGTACAGATGGAATATTCGCTAGTGAAAAAAATGAAACAATGCCATTTGCAGCACCATACATGAGCCTAGACATAATCACGCCACCTGTAGTAAGTGAGAAAGCAAAAGACACATATCCTATCATATCACTTTTAGGAGTTACTTAAAAATTGATAAAAATGAAGATATTTCCACAGAGAAAGGCAATCACAGATTCATTAAAATACTTATGGTTCACCAAATAGAAAGGGATGAGGATTGGATACATTACCATATTGGGGTTAACAGAGATATACAAACCATGTGAAATATATAATCACCAAAGACGTACGGAAGACCAGGAGAAGACTACTCAACATTGTGTCATAACCTACATGGGAAAAGGATGCGAGGAAGAATAGATACACGTATATGTGTGAAAGAACCACATCTTGCACACCTAGAACAAACAAACCATTGTAATCAAATTTGCTGGGATAAAAAATAAAAAGTAAATTACAATTATGAACAAGAAGTAATGAGACATAAACATAAAGTGCTTTTTTCCTGGCACATTCCATTCGAATTTACAACCTAGAACACCACTTCCATTAAGGCTCTGTTTCCCCAGTTACAAAATTTGGTAAAGGAGAAATGCTGCCACCTTGTGGCCGTTTCCTGCAAGAGCAGCTTTAAACTCACAGCTAATGGTCACTTAACATTCACAAGGACTCAGGGCTGTAAAGGACACCTGCCCTAAAAAATTGTGCTGAAGTAGGGAATGGACAAAAAAATTCAAAACAGGCAAATGTTTCAAGATGAGAGTATGAAGACTTAAGTTTTACTCACGCTCTTTTAAAAAAAAAAAAGGAAAATGTATAAAAGCTCAACCTCAGGGAGTGTTAGACCCATGCAATCTAATCTACAAAAAGTTTCAACTTAGACCAGTCGACTGACCATCAGCAAAAAATCTACAAACAATAACTCCTGAAGGGATTTTAGAGAACTGTGTCCGCTCTACCTGCTGGTGAGACGAAAAGGGGTAACAGCCAATAATGAGAACAGAAAGGAGCTGTGTTTAAAAGTAAAAATGGAGGTACCATTCAATCCAGCAGGCGCACCATTGGACCTCTCACCTGAGAAGACAAGAATCGAGAAGACACAGGCCGCAAAAGCTGCAGTGCAGCCTTATTCACAATAGCCAAGACAGTGAAGCAATCAAAATATCCAACAAGAGGTGAATGGATAAAGAAGAAGTGGTCCATGTACACAATGGAATATTAGCCATGGAAAACAATGAACCATTGCTCTTTGAGGCACCACAAATGAGTCTGGAGATAATCACGAAACATGAGGTAACTCGGAAACCAAAGACCTGTATTCTATGATATCACTTATAGGCGTTATCTAATAACTGACACAAATGAATATATTTCCACAGAGAAAGACACTCACAGACTTAGAAAACAAACTATGCTCATCTAAAAGGAAAGGTGGGGGGAATGGATAAGTTAAGATTAGTGTTGCTCTATGTATACAAACACATAGTATATACATATCTCAAAAAGACCGACCATGTAGCAAGGGAGGTCTGTGGAACCCTCTGTAACATTTTACATGGGAAGAGGATCTGTACTTGAATAGACATATATAATGTACAAATGAACCAGATTGTGTACACCTAGGACAAACAATATTCTAAGCTTTACCCCAATTAAAAAAAAATTTAAAACCAAGAAGAAATAATGAGACATAAACTTATGGGGGTTTCTCCATGCACATTCCAATTTAATTTACAACCTAGGAACACGACTTCCAGAAAGGCTCTGCTGCCCTAGTACCCAGATTTGGGAGTGGAGAAATGCTGCCTGCTTGAGGTCACTTCCCACAACAGCAGCTTTAAACCCATTGCTAAAGGTAACTAAATATTCACCAAACTTGCAGTTCAGGAAATGACACCTGCTCTCTAAAAAAATTCTGGGGTGGAAAATCGACCAAAAATTTCAAAATAGGGCAACCTTCCAAGAAGAAAATTTCAAGAGATATATTGTACTCCCAACTGTTTCCTTTTTTTTAACAGAAAAGTAAACGGTGGAGAAAAATGATGAGTTTTACGAATTTTCAAAGACATGCAAACCCAAATTACACAACCCTACCAGCACACAGCAGCCAGTAGGGCCATTTACATACATGCTGCAAACAATAAATGCTAAATCGATTGTGGAGAAATGCATACCCTCGATTCTAAGGGGGACGTGCTAAGAGCCACTAATGAAAACACAAAGAAGGTGCTTTGAAAAGGGAAACACGGTGCTACCAGTCAATCAGTCACACCCACTGCTGGGCCTATCACCTGAGAAAATGAGAATCAAAAAGTCACAGGCTGGCAATCCTGCACTCCAACAATATTTACCATAGCCAACACTTGGAAGCAATGAAAATGTCCATCAACCGAGGAATGCACAAAGTAGAAGTGATCCACGTGCACACTGGGAAATTACTCCAATAAAAACTAAAAATTAAATTAAAAATCCAACAAAAGTAAGGAGACATCAGCTTGTGTGGGTTTGTCTGGGCACACTCCACTCTAATTTATAACCGAGAAACACCACAGACCGCAAGGGCTTTTCCCTAGTTACCATGGTGGGGACATAGAAAGGCTGCCGCCCTCTGGCATTTACCTGCAAAAGCAGCTTTAAAGCCTGTGCTAATGGTCATTTCATAGGAACAAGTACTGCAGAACTGTAAATGAAACCTGCCCTCAAAATGTCTTGAGGGAGGTAATGGCCAAAACATTTCAAAATGTGACACATATTTTAAGAGATCACTTTGAAGAACTAAGGAGTAATCACAGCTTGAAAAATAAAAAGGACATGCCTTAAAGCTCAATTTCAACGGATAATGAGGCACATGCGAATTCAACCACAAAGAGGTATCAGCTCACACTTGTCAGAATAACCATCAGCAAGGAAACTACAAACAATAAATGCTGAAGGTGTTGTGGAGAAATGCATACCCTCAACTTCAAGTGGGACGTAACTTGAAAAGGGCCACGAATGAGAACAGAATGGAGGTGCCTTAAAAAGGTAAACATTGAGCTACCATATGATCCAGCAGGCCCACTCCTCCACCTATAATCTAAGAAGAAAGAATTGGAAAGACACAGGCAGGCAAATCTGCATGGCACATTATTACGATAGCCAAGATATGGAAGTAACCAAAAAGGCCACCAACATATGGGTGGACAAAGAAGAACTCCTCCATGTACAGATGGAATATTCGCTAGTGAAAAAAATGAAAAAATGCCATTTGCAGCACCATACATGAGCCTAGACATAATCACGCCACCTGTAGTAAGTGAGAAAGCAAAAGACACATATCCTATCATATAACTTTTAGGAGTTACTTAAAAATTGATAAAAATGAAGATATTTCCACAGAGAAAGGCAATCACAGATTCATTAAAATACTTATGGTTCACCAAATAGAAAGGGATGAGGATTGGATACATTACCATATTGGAGTTAACAGAGATATACATACCATGTGAATATATAATCACCAAAGACGTACGGAAGACCAGGAGAAGACTACTCAACATTGTGTCATAACCTACATGGGAAAAGGATGCGAGGAAGAATAGATACACGTATATGTGTGAAAGAACCACATCTTGCACACCTAGAACAAACAAACCATTGTAATCAAATTTGCTGGGATAAAAAATAAAAAGTAAATTACAATTATGAACAAGAAGTAATGAGACATAAACATAAAGTGCTTTTTTCCTGGCACATTCCATTCGAATTTACAACCTAGAACACCACTTCCATTAAGGCTCTGTTTCCCCAGTTACCAAATTTGGTAAAGGAGAAATGCTGCCACCTTGTGGCCGTTTCCTGCAAGAGCAGCTTTAAACTCACAGCTAATGGTCACTTAACATTCACAAGGACTCAGGGCTGTAAAGGACACCTGCCCTAAAAAATTGTGCTGAAGTAGGAAATGGACAAAAAAATTCAAAACAGGCAAATGTTTCAAGATGAGAGTATGAAGACTTAAGTTTTACTCACGCTCTTTTAAAAAAAAAAAAGGAAAATGTATAAAAGCTCAACCTCAGGGAGTGTTAGACCCATGCAATCTAATCTACAAAAAGTTTCAACTTAGACCAGTCGACTGACCATCAGCAAAAAATCTACAAACAATAACTCCTGAAGGGATTTTAGAGAACTGTGTCCGCTCTACCTGCTGGTGAGACGAAAAGGGGTAACAGCCAATAATGAGAACAGAAAGGAGCTGTGTTTAAAAGTAAAAATGGAGGTACCATTCAATCCAGCAGGCGCACCATTGGACCTCTCACCTGAGAAGACAAGAATCGAGAAGACACAGGCCGCAAAAGCTGCAGTGCAGCCTTATTCACAATAGCCAAGACAGTGAAGCAATCAAAATATCCAACAAGAGGTGAATGGATAAAGAAGAAGTGGTCCATGTACACAATGGAATATTAGCCATGGAAAACAATGAACCATTGCTCTTTGAGGCACCACAAATGAGTCTGGAGATAATCACGAAACATGAGGTAACTCGGAAACCAAAGACCTGTATTCTATGATATCACTTATAGGCGTTATCTAATAACTGACACAAATGAATATATTTCCACAGAGAAAGACACTCACAGACTTAGAAAACAAACTATGCTCATCTAAAAGGAAAGGTGGGGGGAATGGATAAGTTAAGATTAGTGTTGCTCTATGTATACAAACACATAGTATATACATATCTCAAAAAGACCGACCATGTAGCAAGGGAGGTCTGTGGAACCCTCTGTAACATTTTACATGGGAAGAGGATCTGTACTTGAATAGACATATATAATGTACAAATGAACCAGATTGTGTACACCTAGGACAAACAATATTCTAAGCTTTACCCCAATTAAAAAAAAATTTAAAACCAAGAAGAAATAATGAGACATAAACTTATGGGGGTTTCTCCATGCACATTCCAATTTAATTTACAACCTAGGAACACGACTTCCAGAAAGGCTCTGCTGCCCTAGTACCCAGATTTGGGAGTGGAGAAATGCTGCCTGCTTGAGGTCACTTCCCACAACAGCAGCTTTAAACCCATTGCTAAAGGTAACTAAATATTCACCAAACTTGCAGTTCAGGAAATGACACCTGCTCTCTAAAAAAATTCTGGGGTGGAAAATCGACCAAAAATTTCAAAATAGGGCAACCTTCCAAGAAGAAAATTTCAAGAGATATATTGTACTCCCAACTGTTTCCTTTTTTTTAACAGAAAAGTAAACGGTGGAGAAAAATGATGAGTTTTACGAATTTTCAAAGACATGCAAACCCAAATTACACAACCCTACCAGCACACAGCAGCCAGTAGGGCCATTTACATACATGCTGCAAACAATAAATGCTAAATCGATTGTGGAGAAATGCATACCCTCGATTCTAAGGGGGACGTGCTAAGAGCCACTAATGAAAACACAAAGAAGGTGCTTTGAAAAGGGAAACACGGTGCTACCAGTCAATCAGTCACACCCACTGCTGGGCCTATCACCTGAGAAAATGAGAATCAAAAAGTCACAGGCTGGCAATCCTGCACTCCAACAATATTTACCATAGCCAACACTTGGAAGCAATGAAAATGTCCATCAACCGAGGAATGCACAAAGTAGAAGTGATCCACGTGCACACTGGGAAATTACTCCAATAAAAACTAAAAATTAAATTAAAAATCCAACAAAAGTAAGGAGACATCAGCTTGTGTGGGTTTGTCTGGGCACACTCCACTCTAATTTATAACCGAGAAACACCACAGACCGCAAGGGCTTTTCCCTAGTTACCATGGTGGGGACATAGAAAGGCTGCCGCCCTCTGGCATTTACCTGCAAAAGCAGCTTTAAAGCCTGTGCTAATGGTCATTTCATAGGAACAAGTACTGCAGAACTGTAAATGAAACCTGCCCTCAAAATGTCTTGAGGGAGGTAATGGCCAAAACATTTCAAAATGTGACACATATTTTAAGAGATCACTTTGAAGAACTAAGGAGTAATCACAGCTTGAAAAATAAAAAGGACATGCCTTAAAGCTCAATTTCAACGGATAATGAGGCACATGCGAATTCAACCACAAAGAGGTATCAGCTCACACTTGTCAGAATAACCATCAGCAAGGAAACTACAAACAATAAATGCTGAAGGTGTTGTGGAGAAATGCATACCCTCAACTTCAAGTGGGACGTAACTTGAAAAGGGCCACGAATGAGAACAGAATGGAGGTGCCTTAAAAAGGTAAACATTGAGCTACCATATGATCCAGCAGGCCCACTCCTCCACCTATAATCTAAGAAGAAAGAATTGGAAAGACACAGGCAGGCAAATCTGCATGGCACATTATTACGATAGCCAAGATATGGAAGTAACCAAAAAGGCCACCAACATATGGGTGGACAAAGAAGAACTCCTCCATGTACAGATGGAATATTCGCTAGTGAAAAAAATGAAAAAATGCCATTTGCAGCACCATACATGAGCCTAGACATAATCACGCCACCTGTAGTAAGTGAGAAAGCAAAAGACACATATCCTATCATATAACTTTTAGGAGTTACTTAAAAATTGATAAAAATGAAGATATTTCCACAGAGAAAGGCAATCACAGATTCATTAAAATACTTATGGTTCACCAAATAGAAAGGGATGAGGATTGGATACATTACCATATTGGAGTTAACAGAGATATACATACCATGTGAATATATAATCACCAAAGACGTACGGAAGACCAGGAGAAGACTACTCAACATTGTGTCATAACCTACATGGGAAAAGGATGCGAGGAAGAATAGATACACGTATATGTGTGAAAGAACCACATCTTGCACACCTAGAACAAACAAACCATTGTAATCAAATTTGCTGGGATAAAAAATAAAAAGTAAATTACAATTATGAACAAGAAGTAATGAGACATAAACATAAAGTGCTTTTTTCCTGGCACATTCCATTCGAATTTACAACCTAGAACACCACTTCCATTAAGGCTCTGTTTCCCCAGTTACCAAATTTGGTAAAGGAGAAATGCTGCCACCTTGTGGCCGTTTCCTGCAAGAGCAGCTTTAAACTCACAGCTAATGGTCACTTAACATTCACAAGGACTCAGGGCTGTAAAGGACACCTGCCCTAAAAAATTGTGCTGAAGTAGGAAATGGACAAAAAAATTCAAAACAGGCAAATGTTTCAAGAAGAGAGTATGAGGAGTTAAGTTTTACTCACGCTCTTTTAAAAAAAAAAGGAAAATGGATAAAAGCTCAACCTCAGGGAGTGTTAGACCCATGCAATCTAATCTACAAAAAGTTTCAACTTAGACCAGTCGACTGACCATCAGCAAAATGTCTACAAACAATAAATGCTGACGGGGTTTTCAAGAACTGTGTCCCCTCTACCTGCTGGTGAGACGTAAAGGGGTAACAGCCAATAATGAGAAGAGAAAGGATCTGTGATTAAAAGTAAAAATGGAGGTACCATTCAGTCCAGCAGGCGCACCATTGGACCTCTCACCTGAGAAGACAAGAATCGAGAAGACACAGGCCGCAAAAGCTGCAGTGCAGCCTTATTCACATTAGCCAAGACAGTGAAGCAATCAAAATATCCAACAAGAGGTGAAAGGATAAAGAAGAAGTGGTCCATGTACAGAATGGAATATTAGGCATGGAAAACAATGAACCATTGCTCTTTGAGGCACCACAAATGAGTCTGGAGATAATCACGAAACATGAGGTAACTCGGAAACCAAAGACCTGTATTCTATGATATCACTTATAGGCGTTATCTAATAACTGACACAAATGAATATATTTCCACAGAGAAAGACACTCACAGACTTAGAAAACAAACTATGCTCATCTAAAAGGAAAGGTGGGGGGAATGGATAAGTTAAGATTAGTGTTGCTATATGTATACAAACACATAGTATATACATATGTCAAAAAGACCGACCATCTAGCAAGGGAGGTCTGTGGAACCCTCTGTAACATTTTACATGGGAAGAGGATCTGTACTTGAATAGACATATATAATGTACAAATGAACCAGATTGTGTACACCTAGGACAGACAATATTCGAAGTTTTACCCCAATTAAAAACAATTTTAAAACCAAGAAGAAATAATGAGACATAAACTTATGGGGGTTTCTCCAGGCACATTCCAATTTAATTTACAACCTAAGAACACGACTTCCAGAAAGGCTCTGCTGCCCTAGTACCCAGATTTGGGAGTGGAGAAATGCTGCCTACTTGAGGCCACTTCCCACAACAGCAGCTTTAAACCCATTGCTAATGGTCACTAAATATTCACCAAACTTGCAGTTCGGGAAATGACACCTGCTCTCTAAAAAAATTCTGAGGTGGAAAATCGACCAAAAATTTCAAAATAGGGCAATCTTCCAAGAAGACATTTTCAAGAGATATATTGTACTCCCAACTGTTTCCTTTTTTTTAACAGAAAAGAAAACGGTGGAGAAAAATGATGAGTTTTACGAATTTTCAAAGACATGCAAACCCAAATTACAAAACCCTATCAGCACACAGCAGCCAGTAGGGCCATTAGCATAAAGGCAGCAAACAATAAATGCTAAATCGATTGTGGAGAAATGCATACACTCGATTCTAAGGGGGACGTGGTAAGAGCCACTAATGAAAACACAAAGAAGGTGCTTTGAAAAGGGAAACACGGTGCTACCAGTCAATCAATCACACCCACTGCTGGGCCTATCACCTGAGAAAATGAGAATCAAAAATCACAGGCTGGCAATCCTGCACTCCAACAATATTTACCATAGCCAACACTTGGAAGCAATGAAAATGTCCATCAACCGAGGAATGCGCAAAGTAGAAGTGGTCCAAGTGCACACTGGGGAATTACTCCAATAAGAACTAAAAATTAAATTTAAAAATCCAACAAAAGTAAGGAGACATCAGCTTGTGTGGGTTTGTCCGGGCAAACTCCACTCTAATTTATAACCGAGAAACACCACAGGCCGCAAGGGCTTTTCCCTAGTTACCATGGTGGGGACATAGAAAGGCTGCCGCCCTCTGGCATTTACCTGCAAAAGCAGCTTTAAAGCCTGTGCTAATGGTCATTTCATAGGAACAAGTACTGCAGAACTGTAAATGAAACCTGCCCTCAAAATGTCTTGAGGGAGGTAATGGCCAAAACATTTCAAAATGTGACACATACTTTAAGAGAACACTTTGAAGAACTAAGGGGTAATCACAGGTTGAAAAATAAAAAGGACATGCCTTAAAGCTCAATTTCAACGGATTATGAGGCACATGCGAATTCAAGCACAAAGAGGTACCAGCTCACACTTGTCAGAATAACCATCAGCAAGGAAACTACAAACAATAAATGCTGAAGTTGTTGTGGAGAAATGCATACCCCCAACTTCCATTGGGACGTAACTTGGAAAGGGCCACGAATGAGAACAGAATGGAGGTGCCTTAAAAAGGTAAACATTGAGCTACCATATGATCCAGCAGGCCCACTCCTCGACCTATAATCTAAGAAGAGAGAATTGGAAAGACACAGGAAGGCAAATCTGCATGGAACAGTATTACGATAGCCAAGATATGGAAGTAACCAAAAAGTCCACCAACAGATGGGTGGACACAGAAGAACTCCTCCATGTACAGATGGAATATTCGCTAGTGAAAAAAATGAAACAATGCCATTTGCAGCACCATACATGAGTCTAGACATAATCACGCCACCTGTAGTAAGTGAGAAAGCAAAAGACACATATCCTATCATATCACTTTTAGGAGTTACTTAAAAATTGATACCAATGAAGATATTTCCACAGAGAAACGCAATCACAGTTTCATTAAAAAAAATCTTATGGTTCACCAAATAGAAAGGGATGAGGATTGGATACATTACCATATTGGGGTTAACAGAGATATACAAATCATGTGAAATATATAATCACCAAAGACGTACGGAAGACCAGGAGAAGACTACTCAACAGTGTGTCATAACCTACATGGGAAAAGGATGCGAGGAAGAATAGATACACGTATATGTGTGAAAGAACCACATCTTGCACACCTACAACAAACAAACCATTGTAATCAAATTTGCTGTGATAAAAAATAAAAAGTAAATTACAATTATGAACAAGAAGTAATGAGACATAAACATAAAGTGCTTTTTCCCTGGCACATTCCATTCGAATTTACAACCTAGAACACCACTTCCATTAAGGCTCTGTTTCCCCAGTTACCAAATTTGGTAAATGAGAAATGCTGCCACCTTGTGGCCGTTTCCTGCAAGAGCAGCTTTAAACTCACAGCTAATGGTCACTTAACATTCACAAGGACTCAGGGCTGTAAAGGACACCTGCCCTAAAAAATTGTGCTGAAGTAGGGAATGGACAAAAAAATTCAAAACAGGCAAATGTTTCAAGATGAGAGTATGAAGAGTTAAGTTTTACTCACGCTCTTTTAAAAAAAAAGGAAAATGCATAAAAGCTCAACCTCAGGGAGTGTTAGACCCATGCAATCTAATCTACAAAAAGTTTCAACTTAGACCAGTCGACTGACCATCAGCAAAATGTCTACAAACAATAAATGCTGACGGAGTTTTTAAGAACTGTGTCCCCTCTACCTGCTGGTGAGACGTAAAGGGGTAACAGCCAATAATGAGAACAGAAAGGAGCTGTGTTTAAAAGTAAAAATGGAGGTACCATTCAGTCCAGCAGGCGCACCATTGGACCTCTCACCTGAGAAGACAAGAATCGAGCAGACACAGGCCGCAAAAGCTGCAGTGCAGCCTTATTCACAATAGCCAAGACAGTGAAGCAATCAAAATATCCAACAAGAGGTGAATGGATAAAGAAGAAGTGGTCCATGTACACAAGGGAATATTAGCCATGGAAAACAATGAACCATTGCTCTTTGAGGCACCACAAATGAGTCTGGAGATAATCACGAAACATGAGGTAACTCGGAAACCAAAGACCTGTATTCTATGATATCACTTATAGGCGTTATCTAATAACTGACACAAATGAATATATTTCCACAGAGAAAGACACTCACAGACTTAGAAAACAAACTATGCTCATCTAAAAGGAAAGGTGGGAGGAATGGATAAGTTAAGATTAGTGTTGCTCTATGTATACAAACACATAGTATATACATATCACAAAAAGACCGACCATGTAGCAAGGGAGGTCTGTGGAACCCTCTGTAACATTTTACATGGGAAGAGGATCTGTACTTGAATAGACATATATAAAGTACAAATGAACCAGATTGTGTACACCTAGGACAAACAATATTCTAAGCTTTACACCAATTAAAAAAAAATTAAAACCAAGAAGAAATAATGAGACATAAACTTATGGGGGTTTCTCCATGCACATTCCAATTTAATTTACAACCTAGGAACACGACTTCCAGAAAGGCTCTGCTGCCCTAGTACCCAGATTTGGGAGTGGAGAAATGCTGCCTGCTTGAGGTCACTTCCCACAACAGCAGCTTTAAACCCATTGCCAAAGGTCACTAAATATTCACCAAACTTGCAGTTCGGGAAATGACACCTGCTCTCTAAAAAAATTCTGGGGTGGATAATAGACCAAAAATTTCAAAATAGGGCAACCTTCCAAGAAGAAAATTTCAAGAGATATATTGTACTCCCAACTGTTTCCTTTTTTTAACAGAAAAGTAAACGGTGGAGAAAAATGATGAGTTTTACGAATTTTCAAAGACATGCAAACCCAAATTACACAACCCTATCAGCACACAGCAGCCAGTAGGGCCATTAGCATATATGCTGCAAACAATAAATGCTAAATCGATTGTGGAGAAATGCATACCCTCGATTCTAAGGGGGACGTGGTAAGAGCCACTAATGAAAACACAAAGAAGGTGCTTTGAAAAGGGAAACACGGTGCTACCAGTTAATCAGTCACACCCACTGCTGGGCCTATCACCTGAGAAAATGAGAATCAAAAAGTCACAGGCTGGCAATCCTGCACTCCAACAATATTTACCATAGCCAACACTTGGAAGCAATGAAAATGTCCATCAACAGAGGAATGCGCAAAGTAGAAGTGGTCCACGTGCACACTGGGGAATTACTGCAATAAAAACTAAAAATTAAATTTAAAAATCCAACAAAAGTAAGGAGACATCAGCTTGTGTGGGTTTGTCCGGGCACACTCCACTCTAATTTATAACCGAGAAACACCACAGGCCGCAAGGGCTTTTCCCTAGTTACCATGGTGGGGACATAGAAAGGCTGCCGCCCTCTGGCATTTACCTGCAAAAGCAGCTTTAAAGCCTGTGCTAATGGTCATTTCATAGGAACAAGTACTGCAGAACTGTAAATGAAACCTGCCCTCAAAATGTCTTGAGGGAGGTAATGGCCAAAACATTTCAAAATGTGACACATACTTTAAGAGAACACTTTGAAGAACTAAGGGGTAATCACAGGTTGAAAAATAAAAAGGACATGCCTTAAAGCTCAATTTCAACGGATTATGAGGCACATGCGAATTCAACCACAAAGAGGTATTAGCTCACACTTGTCAGAATAACCATCAGCAAGGAAACTACAAACAATAAATGCTGAAGGTGTTGTGGAGAAATATATACCCCCAACTTCAAGTGGGACGTAACTTGGAAAGGGCCATGAATGAGAACAGAATGGAGGTGCCTTAAAAAGGTAAACATTGAGCTACCGTATGATCCAGCAGGCCCACTCCTCGACCTATAATCTAAGAAGAAAGAATTGGAAAGACACAGGCAGGCAAATCTGCATGGCACAGTATTACGATAGCCAAGATATGGAAGTAACCAAAAAGTCCACCAACAGATGGGTGGACAAAGAAGAACTCCTCCATGTACAGATGGAATATTCGCTAGTGAAAAAAATGAAACAATGCCATTTGCAGCACCATACATGAGCCTAGACATAATCACGCCACCTGTAGTAAGTGAGAAAGCAAAAGACACATATCCTATCATATCACTTTTAGGAGTTACTTAAAAATTGATATAAATGAAGATATTTCCACAGAGAAAGGCAATCACAGATTCATTAAAATACTTATGGTTCACCAAATAGAAAGGGATGAGGATTGGATACATTACCATATTGGGGTTAACAGAGATATACAAACCATGTGAAATATATAATCACCAAAGACGTACGGAAGACCAGGAGAAGACTACTCAACATTGTGTCATAACCTACATGGGAAAAGGATGCGAGGAAGAATAGATACACGTATATGTGTGAAAGAACCACATCTTCCACACCTAGAACAAACAAACCATTGTAATCAAATTTGCTGGGATAAAAAATAAAAAGTAAATTACAATTATGAACAAGAAGTAATGAGACATAAACATAAAGTGCTTTTTTCCTGGCACATTCCATTCGAATTTACAACCTAGAACACCACTTCCATTAAGGCTCTGTTTCCCCAGTTACCAAATTTGGTAAAGGAGAAATGCTGCCACCTTGTGGCCGTTTCCTGCAAGAGCAGCTTTAAACTCAGAGCTAATGGTCACTTAACATTCACAAGGACTCAGGGCTGTAAAGGACACCTGCCCTAAAAAATTGTGCTGAAGTAGGAAATGGACAAAAAAATTCAAAACAGGCAAATGTTTCAAGAAGAGAGTATGAGGAGCTAAGTTTTACTCACGCTCTTTTAAAAAAAAAGGAAAATGGATAAAAGCTCAACCTCAGGGAGTGTTAGACCCATGCAATCTAATCTACAAAAAGTTTCAACTTAGACCAGTCGACTGACCATCAGCAAAATGTCTACAAACAATAAATGCTGACGGGGTTTTTAAGAACTGTGTCCCCTCTACCTGCTGGTGAGACGTAAAGGGGTAACAGCCAATAATGAGAACAGAAAGGAGCTGTGTTTAAAAGTAAAAATGGAGGTACCATTCAATCCAGCAGGCGCACCATTGGACCTCTCACCTGAGAAGACAGGAATCGAGAAGACACAGGCCGCAAAAGTTGCAGTGCAGCATTTTTCACAATAGCCAAGAGAGTGAAGCAATCAAAATATCCAACAAGAGGTGAATGGATAAAGAAGAAGTGGTCCTTGTACACAATGGAATATTAGCCATGGAAAACAATGAACCATTGCTCTTTGAGGCACCACAAATGAGTCTGGAGATAATCACGAAACATGAGGTAACTCGGAAACCAAAGACCTGTATTCTATGATATCACTTATAGGCGTTATCTAATAACTGACACAAATGAATATATTTCCACAGAGAAAGACACTCACAGACTTAGAAAACAAACTATGCTCATCTAAAAGGAAAGGAGGGGGAATGGATAAGTTAAGATTAGTGTTGCTCTATGTATACAAACACATAGTATATACATATCTCAAAAAGACCGACCATGTAGCAAGGGAGGTCTGTGGAACCCTCTGTAACATTTTACATGGGAAGAGGATCTGTACTTGAATAGACATATATAATGTACAAATGAACCAGATTGTGTACACTTAGGACAGACAATATTCGAAGCTTTACCCCAATTAAAAAAAAATTTAAAACCAAGAAGAAATAATGAGACATAAACTTATGGGGGTTTCTCCATGCACATTCCAATTTAATTTACAACGTAGGAACACGACTTCCAGAAAGGCTTTGCTGCCCTAGTACCCAGATTTGGGAGTGGAGAAATGCTGCCTGCTTAAGGTCACTTCCCACAACAGCAGCTTTAAACCCATTGCTAAAGGTCACTAAATATTCACCAAACTTGCAGTTCGGGAAATGACACCTGCTCTCTAAAAAAATTCTGGGGTGGAAAATCGACCAAAAATTTCAAAATAGGGCAACCTTCCAAGAAGAAAATTTCAAGAGATATATTGTACTCCAAACTGTTTCCTTTTTTTTAACAGAAAAGAAAACGGTGGAGAAACATGATGAGTTTTACGAATTTTCAAAGACATGCAAACCCAAATTACAAAACCCTATCAGCACACAGCAGCCAGTAGGGCCATTAGCATAAATGCAGCAAACAATAAATGCTAAATCGATTGTGGAGAAATAAATACCCTCATTTCTAAGGGGGAGGTGGTAAGAGCCACTAATGAAAACACAAAGAAGGTGCTTTGAAAAGGGAAACACGGTGCTACCAGTCAATCAATCACACCCACTGCTGGGCCTATCACCTGAGAAAATGAGAATCAAAAAGTCACAGGCTGGCAATCCTGTACTCCAACAATATTTACCATAGACAACACTTGGAAGCAATGAAAATGTCCATCAACCGAGGAATGCGCAAAGTAGAAGTGGTCCACGTGCACACTGGGGAATTACTCCAATAAAAACTAAAAATTAAATTTAAAAATCCAACAAAAGTAAGGAGACATCAGCTTGTGTGGGTTTGTCCGGGCAAACTCCACTCTAATTTATAACCGAGAAACACCACAGGCCGCAAGGGCTTTTCCCTAGTTACCATGGTGGGGACATAGAAAGGCTGCCGCCCTCTGGCATTTGCCTGCAAAAGCAGCTTTAAAGCCTGTGCTAATGGTAATTTCATAGGAACAAGTACTGCAGAAGTGTAAATGAAACCTACCCTCAAAATGTCTTGAGGGAGGTAATGGCCAAAACATTTCAAAATGTGACACATACTTTAAGAGAACACTTTGAAGAACTAAGGGGTAATCACAGGTTGAAAAATAAAAAGGACATGCCTTAAAGTTCAATTTCAACGGATTATGAGGCACAGGCGAATTCAACCACAAAGAGGTATCAGCTCACACTTGTCAGAATAACGATCAGCAAGGAAACTACAAACAATAAATGCTGAAGGTGTTGTGGAGAAATGCATACCCTCAACTTCAAATGGGACGTAACTTGAAAAGGGCCACGAATGAGAACAGAATGGAGGTGCCTTAAAAAGGTAAACATTGAGCTACCGTATGATCCAGCAGGCCCACTCCTCGACCTATAATCTAAGAAGAAAGAATTGGAAAGAAACAGGCAGGCAAATCTGCATGTCACAGTATTACAATAGCCAAGATATGGAAGTAACCAAAAAGTCCACAAACAGATGGGTGGACAAAGAAGAACTCCTCCATGTACAGATGGAATATTCGCTAGTGAAAAAAATGAAACAATGCCATTTACAGCACCATACATGAGTCTAGACGTAATCACGCCACCTGTAGTAAGTGAGAAAGCAAAAGACACATATCCTATCATATCTCTTTTAGGAGTTACTTAAAAATTGATACCAATGAAGATATTTCCACAGAGAAAGGCAATCACAGATTCATTAAAAAAACTGAAGGTTCACCAAATAGAAACGGATGAGGATTGCATACATTACCATATTGGGGTTAACAGAGATATACATACCATGTGAAATATATAATCACCAAAGACGTACGGAAGACCAGGAGAAGACTACTCAACAGTGTGTCATAACTTACATGGGAAAAGGATGCGAGGAAGAATAGATACACGTATATGTGTGAAAGAACCACATCTTGCACACCTAGAACAAACAAACCATTGTAATCAAATTTGCTGGGATAAAAAATAAAAAGTAAATTACAATTATGAACAAGAAGTAATGAGACATAAACATAAAGTGCTTTTTTCCTGGCACATTCCATTCGAATTTACAACCTAGAACACCACTTCCATTAAGGCTCTGTTTCTCCAGTTACCAAATTTGGTAAAGGAGAAATGCTGCCACCTTGTGGCCGTTTCCTGCAAGAGCAGCTTTAAACTCACAGCTAATGGTCACTTAACATTCACAAGGACTCAGGGCTGTAAAGGACACCTGCCCTAAAAAATTGTGCTGAAGTAGGGAATGGACAAAAAAATTCAAAACAGGCAAATGTTTCAAGATGAGAGTATGAAGAGTTAAGTTTTACTCACGCTCTTTAAAAAAAAAAAGGAAAATGCATAAAAGCTCAACCTCAGGGAGTGTTAGACCCAGGCAATCTAATCTACAAAAAGTTTCAACTTAGACCAGTCGACTGACCATCAGCAAAATGTCTACAAACAGTAAATGCTGACGGGGTTTTTAAGAACTGTGTCCCCTCTACCTGCTGGTGAGACGTAAAGGGGTAACAGCCAATAATGAGAACAGAAAGGAGCTGTGTTTAAAAGTAAAAATGGAGGTACCATTCAGTCCAGCAGGCGCACCATTGGACCTCTCACCTGAGAAGACAAGAATCGAGAAGACACAGGCCGCAAAACCTGCAGTGCAGCCTTATTCACAATAGCCAAGACAGTGAAGCAATCAAAATATCCAACAAGAGGTTAATGGATAAAGAAGAAGTGGTCCATGTACACAATGGAATATTAGCCATGGAAAACAATGAACCATTGCTCTTTGAGGCACCACAAATGAGTCTGGAGATAATCACGAAACATGAGGTAACTCGGAAACCAAAGACCTGTATTCTATGATATCACTTATAGGCGTTATCTAATAACTGACACAAATGAATATATTTCCACAGAGAAAGACACTCACAGACTTAGAAAACAAACTATGCTCATCTAAAAGGAAAGGTGGGGGGAATGGATAAGTTAAGATTAGTGTTGCTCTATGTATACAAACACATAGTATATACATATCACAAAAAGACCGACCATGTAGCAAGGGAGGTCTGTGGAACCCTCTGTAACATTTTACATGGGAAGAGGATCTGTACTTGAATAGACATATATAATGTACAAATGAACCAGATTTTGTACACCTAGGACAAACAATATTCTAAGCTTTACCCCAATTAAAAAAAAAATTAAAACCAAGAAGAAATAATGAGACATAAACTTATGGGGGTTTCTCCATGCACATTCCAATTTAATTTACAACCTAGGAACACGACTTCCAGAAAGGCTCTGCTGCCCTAGTACCCAGATTTGGGTGTGGAGAAATGCTGCCTGCTTGAGGTCACTTCCCACAACAGCAGCTTTAAACCCATTGACAAAGGTCACTAAATATTCACCAAACTTGCAGTTCGGGAAATGACACCTGCTCTCTAAAAAAATTCTGGGGTGGAAAATAGACGAAAAATTTCAAAATAGGGCAACCTTCCAAGAAGAAAATTTCAAGAGATATATTGTACTCCCAACTGTTTCCTTTTTTTTAACAGAAAAGTAAACGGTGGAGAAAAATGATGAGTTTTACGAATTTTCAAAGACATGCAAACCCAAATTACAAAACCCTATCAGCACACAGCAGCCAGTAGGGCCATTAACATACATGCTGCAAACAATAAATGCTAAATCGATTGTGGAGAAATGCATACCCTCGATTCTAAGGGGGACGTGGTAAGAGCCACTAATGAAAACACAAAGAAGGTGTTTTGAAAAGGGAAACACGGTGCTACCAGTCAATCAGTCACACCCACTGCTGGGCCTATCACCTGAGAAAATGAGAATCAAAAAGTCACAGTCTGGCAATCCTGCACTCCAACAATATTTACCATAGCCAACACTTGGAAGCAATGAAAATGTCCATCAACCGAGGAATGCGCAAAGTAGAAGTGGTCCAAGTGCACACTGGGGAATTACTCCAATAAGAACTAAAAATTAAATTTAAAAATCCAACAAAAGTAAGGAGACATCAGCTTGTGTGGGTTTGTCCGGGCAAACTCCACTCTAATTTATAACCGAGAAACACCACAGGCCGCAAGGGCTTTTCCCTAGTTACCATGGTGGGGACATAGAAAGGCTGCCGCCCTCTGGCATTTACCTGCAAAAGCAGCTTTAAAGCCTGTGCTAATGGTCATTTCATAGGAACAAGTACTGCAGAACTGTAAATGAAACCTGCCCTCAAAATGTCTTGAGGGAGGTAATGGCCAAAACATTTCAAAATGTGACACATATTTTAAGAGATCACTTTGAAGAACTAAGGAGTAATCACAGCTTGAAAAATAAAAAGGACATGCCTTAAAGCTCAATTTCAACGGATAATGAGGCACATGCGAATTCAACCACAAAGAGGTATCAGCTCACACTTGTCAGAATAACCATCAGCAAGGAAACTACAAACAATAAATGCTGAAGGTGTTGTGGAGAAATGCATACCCTCAACTTCAAGTGGGACGTAACTTGAAAAGGGCCACGAATGAGAACAGAATGGAGGTGCCTTAAAAAGGTAAACATTGAGCTACCATATGATCCAGCAGGCCCACTCCTCCACCTATAATCTAAGAAGAAAGAATTGGAAAGACACAGGCAGGCAAATCTGCATGGCACATTATTACGATAGCCAAGATATGGAAGTAACCAAAAAGGCCACCAACATATGGGTGGACAAAGAAGAACTCCTCCATGTACAGATGGAATATTCGCTAGTGAAAAAAATGAAAAAATGCCATTTGCAGCACCATACATGAGCCTAGACATAATCACACCACCTGTAGTAAGTGAGAAAGCAAAAGACACATATCCTATCATATAACTTTTAGGAGTTACTTAAAAATTGATAAAAATGAAGATATTTCCACAGAGAAAGGCAATCACAGATTCATTAAAATACTTATGGTTCACCAAATAGAAAGGGATGAGGATTGGATACATTACCATATTGGAGTTAACAGAGATATACATACCATGTGAATATATAATCACCAAAGACGTACGGAAGACCAGGAGAAGACTACTCAACATTGTGTCATAACCTACATGGGAAAAGGATGCGAGGAAGAATAGATACACGTATATGTGTGAAAGAACCACATCTTGCACACCTAGAACAAACAAACCATTGTAATCAAATTTGCTGGGATAAAAAATAAAAAGTAAATTACAATTATGAACAAGAAGTAATGAGACATAAACATAAAGTGCTTTTTTCCTGGCACATTCCATTCGAATTTACAACCTAGAACACCACTTCCATTAAGGCTCTGTTTCCCCAGTTACCAAATTTGGTAAAGGAGAAATGCTGCCACCTTGTGGCCGTTTCCTGCAAGAGCAGCTTTAAACTCACAGCTAATGGTCACTTAACATTCACAAGGACTCAGGGCTGTAAAGGACACCTGCCCTAAAAAATTGTGCTGAAGTAGGAAATGGACAAAAAAATTCAAAACAGGCAAATGTTTCAAGAAGAGAGTATGAGGAGTTAAGTTTTACTCACGCTCTTTTAAAAAAAAAGGAAAATGGATAAAAGCTCAACCTCAGGGAGTGTTAGACCCATGCAATCTAATCTACAAAAAGTTTCAACTTAGACCAGTCGACTGACCATCAGCAAAATGTCTACAAACAATAAATGCTGACGGGGTTTTCAAGAACTGTGTCCCCTCTACCTGCTGGTGAGACGTAAAGGGGTAACAGCCAATAATGAGAAGAGAAAGGATCTGTGTTTAAAAGTAAAAATGGAGGTACCATTCAGTCCAGCAGGCGCACCATTGGACCTCTCACCTGAGAAGACAAGAATCGAGAAGACACAGGCCGCAAAAGCTGCAGTGCAGCCTTATTCACATTAGCCAAGACAGTGAAGCAATCAAAATATCCAACAAGAGGTGAAAGGATAAAGAAGAAGTGGTCCATGTACAGAATGGAATATTAGGCATGGAAAACAATGAACCATTGCTCTTTGAGGCACCACAAATGAGTCTGGAGATAATCACGAAACATGAGGTAACTCGGAAACCAAAGACCTGTATTCTATGATATCACTTATAGGCGTTATCTAATAACTGACACAAATGAATATATTTCCACAGAGAAAGACACTCACAGACTTAGAAAACAAACTATGCTCATCTAAAAGGAAAGGTGGGGGGAATGGATAAGTTAAGATTAGTGTTGCTATATGTATACAAACACATAGTATATACATATGTCAAAAAGACCGACCATCTAGCAAGGGAGGTCTGTGGAACCCTCTGTAACATTTTACATGGGAAGAGGATCTGTACTTGAATAGACATATATAATGTACAAATGAACCAGATTGTGTACACCTAGGACAGACAATATTCGAAGTTTTACCCCAATTAAAAAAAATTTTAAAACCAAGAAGAAATAATGAGACATAAACTTATGGGGGTTTCTCCAGGCACATTCCAATTTAATTTACAACCTAAGAACACGACTTCCAGAAAGGCTCTGCTGCCCTAGTACCCAGATTTGGGAGTGGAGAAATGCTGCCTACTTGAGGCCACTTCCCACAACAGCAGCTTTAAACCCATTGCTAATGGTCACTAAATATTCACCAAACTTGCAGTTCGGGAAATGACACCTGCTCTCTAAAAAAATTCTGAGGTGGAAAATCGACCAAAAATTTCAAAATAGGGCAATCTTCCAAGAAGACATTTTCAAGAGATATATTGTACTCCCAACTGTTTCCTTTTTTTTAACAGAAAAGAAAACGGTGGAGAAAAATGATGAGTTTTACGAATTTTCAAAGACATGCAAACCCAAATTACAAAACCCTATCAGCACACAGCAGCCAGTAGGGCCATTAGCATAAAGGCAGCAAACAATAAATGCTAAATCGATTGTGGAGAAATGCATACACTCGATTCTAAGGGGGACGTGGTAAGAGCCACTAATGAAAACACAAAGAAGGTGCTTTGAAAAGGGAAACACGGTGCTACCAGTCAATCAGTCACACCCACTGCTGGGCCTATCACCTGAGAAAATGAGAATCAAAAATCACAGGCTGGCAATCCTGCACTCCAACAATATTTACCATAGCCAACACTTGGAAGCAATGAAAATGTCCATCAACCGAGGAATGCGCAAAGTAGAAGTGGTCCAAGTGCACACTGGGGAATTACTCCAATAAGAACTAAAAATTAAATTTAAAAATCCAACAAAAGTAAGGAGACATCAGCTTGTGTGGGTTTGTCCGGGCAAACTCCACTCTAATTTATAACCGAGAAACACCACAGGCCGCAAGGGCTTTTCCCTAGTTACCATGGTGGGGACATAGAAAGGCTGCCGCCCTCTGGCATTTACCTGCAAAAGCAGCTTTAAAGCCTGTGCTAATGGTCATTTCATAGGAACAAGTACTGCAGAACTGTAAATGAAACCTGCCCTCAAAATGTCTTGAGGGAGGTAATGGCCAAAACATTTCAAAATGTGACACATACTTTAAGAGAACACTTTGAAGAACTAAGGGGTAATCACAGGTTGAAAAATAAAAAGGACATGCCTTAAAGCTCAATTTCAACGGATTATGAGGCACATGCGAATTCAAGCACAAAGAGGTACCAGCTCACACTTGTCAGAATAACCATCAGCAAGGAAACTACAAACAATAAATGCTGAAGTTGTTGTGGAGAAATGCATACCCCCAACTTCCATTGGGACGTAACTTGGAAAGGGCCACGAATGAGAACAGAATGGAGGTGCCTTAAAAAGGTAAACATTGAGCTACCATATGATCCAGCAGGCCCACTCCTCGACCTATAATCTAAGAAGAGAGAATTGGAAAGACACAGGAAGGCAAATCTGCATGGCACAGTATTACGATAGCCAAGATATGGAAGTAACCAAAAAGTCCACCAACAGATGGGTGGACACAGAAGAACTCCTCCATGTACAGATGGAATATTCGCTAGTGAAAAAAATGAAACAATGCCATTTGCAGCACCATACATGAGTCTAGACATAATCACGCCACCTGTAGTAAGTGAGAAAGGAAAAGACACATATCCTATCATATCACTTTTAGGAGTTACTTAAAAATTGATACCAATGAAGATATTTCCACAGAGAAACGCAATCACAGTTTCATTAAAAAAAATCTTATGGTTCACCAAATAGAAAGGGATGAGGATTGGATACATTACCATATTGGGGTTAACAGAGATATACAAATCATGTGAAATATATAATCACCAAAGACGTACGGAAGACCAGGAGAAGACTACTCAACAGTGTGTCATAACCTACATGGGAAAAGGATGCGAGGAAGAATAGATACACGTATATGTGTGAAAGAACCACATCTTGCACACCTAGAACAAACAAACCATTGTAATCAAATTTGCTGTGATAAAAAATAAAAAGTAAATTACAATTATGAACAAGAAGTAATGAGACATAAACATAAAGTGCTTTTTCCCTGGCACATTCCATTCGAATTTACAACCTAGAACACCACTTCCATTAAGGCTCTGTTTCCCCAGTTACCAAATTTGGTAAATGAGAAATGCTGCCACCTTGTGGCCGTTTCCTGCAAGAGCAGCTTTAAACTCACAGCTAATGGTCACTTAACATTCACAAGGACTCAGGGCTGTAAAGGACACCTGCCCTAAAAAATTGTGCTGAAGTAGGGAATGGACAAAAAAATTCAAAACAGGCAAATGTTTCAAGATGAGAGTATGAAGAGTTAAGTTTTACTCACGCTCTTTTAAAAAAAAAGGAAAATGCATAAAAGCTCAACCTCAGGGAGTGTTAGACCCATGCAATCTAATCTACAAAAAGTTTCAACTTAGACCAGTCGACTGACCATCAGCAAAATGTCTACAAACAATAAATGCTGACGGAGTTTTTAAGAACTGTGTCCCCTCTACCTGCTGGTGAGACGTAAAGGGGTAACAGCCAATAATGAGAACAGAAAGGAGCTGTGTTTAAAAGTAAAAATGGAGGTACCATTCAGTCCAGCAGGCGCACCATTGGACCTCTCACCTGAGAAGACAAGAATCGAGCAGACACAGGCCGCAAAAGCTGCAGTGCAGCCTTATTCACAATAGCCAAGACAGTGAAGCAATCAAAATATCCAACAAGAGGTGAATGGATAAAGAAGAAGTGGTCCATGTACACAAGGGAATATTAGCCATGGAAAACAATGAACCATTGCTCTTTGAGGCACCACAAATGAGTCTGGAGATAATCACGAAACATGAGGTAACTCGGAAACCAAAGACCTGTATTCTATGATATCACTTATAGGCGTTATCTAATAACTGACACAAATGAATATATTTCCACAGAGAAAGACACTCACAGACTTAGAAAACAAACTATGCTCATCTAAAAGGAAAGGTGGGAGGAATGGATAAGTTAAGATTAGTGTTGCTCTATGTATACAAACACATAGTATATACATATCACAAAAAGACCGACCATGTAGCAAGGGAGGTCTGTGGAACCCTCTGTAACATTTTACATGGGAAGAGGATCTGTACTTGAATAGACATATATAAAGTACAAATGAACCAGATTGTGTACACCTAGGACAAACAATATTCTAAGCTTTACACCAATTAAAAAAAAAATTAAAACCAAGAAGAAATAATGAGACATAAACTTATGGGGGTTTCTCCATGCACATTCCAATTTAATTTACAACCTAGGAACACGACTTCCAGAAAGGCTCTGCTGCCCTAGTACCCAGATTTGGGAGTGGAGAAATGCTGCCTGCTTGAGGTCACTTCCCACAACAGCAGCTTTAAACCCATTGCCAAAGGTCACTAAATATTCACCAAACTTGCAGTTCGGGAAATGACACCTGCTCTCTAAAAAAATTCTGGGGTGGATAATAGACCAAAAATTTCAAAATAGGGCAACCTTCCAAGAAGAAAATTTCAAGAGATATATTGTACTCCCAACTGTTTCCTTTTTTTAACAGAAAAGTAAACGGTGGAGAAAAATGATGAGTTTTACGAATTTTCAAAGACATGCAAACCCAAATTACACAACCCTATCAGCACACAGCAGCCAGTAGGGCCATTAGCATATATGCTGCAAACAATAAATGCTAAATCGATTGTGGAGAAATGCATACCCTCGATTCTAAGGGGGACGTGGTAAGAGCCACTAATGAAAACACAAAGAAGGTGCTTTGAAAAGGGAAACACGGTGCTACCAGTTAATCAGTCACACCCACTGCTGGGCCTATCACCTGAGAAAATGAGAATCAAAAAGTCACAGGCTGGCAATCCTGCACTCCAACAATATTTACCATAGCCAACACTTGGAAGCAATGAAAATGTCCATCAACAGAGGAATGCGCAAAGTAGAAGTGGTCCACGTGCACACTGGGGAATTACTCCAATAAAAACTAAAAATTAAATTTAAAAATCCAACAAAAGTAAGGAGACATCAGCTTGTGTGGGTTTGTCCGGGCACACTCCACTCTAATTTATAACCGAGAAACACCACAGGCCGCAAGGGCTTTTCCCTAGTTACCACGGTGAGGACATAGAAAGGCTGCCGCCCCCTGGCAGTTACCTGCAAAAGCAGCTTTAAAGCCTGTGCTAATGGTCATTTCATAGGAACAAGTACTGCAGAGCTGTAAATGAAACCTGCCCTCAAAATGTCTTGAGGGAGGTAATGGCCAAAACATTTCAAAATGTGACACATACTTTAAGAGAACACTTTGAAGAACTAAGGGGTAATCACAGGTTGAAAAATAAAAAGGACATGCCTTAAAGCTCAATTTCAACGGATTATGAGGCACAGGCGAATTCAACCACAAAGAGGTATCAGCTCACACTTGTCAGAATAACCATCAGCAAGGAAACTACAAACAATAAATGCTGAAGGTGTTGTGGAGAAATATATACCCCCAACTTCAAGTGGGACGTAACTTGGAAAGGGCCATGAATGAGAACAGAATGGAGGTGCCTTAAAAAGGTAAACATTGAGCTACCGTATGATCCAGCAGGCCCACTCCTCGACCTATAATCTAAGAAGAAAGAATTGGAAAGACACAGGCAGGCAAATCTGCATGGCACAGTATTACGATAGCCAAGATATGGAAGTAACCAAAAAGTCCACCAACAGATGGGTGGACAAAGAAGAACTCCTCCATGTACAGATGGAATATTCGCTAGTGAAAAAAATGAAACAATGCCATTTGCAGCACCATACATGAGCCTAGACATAATCACGCCACCTGTAGTAAGTGAGAAAGCAAAAGACACATATCCTATCATATCACTTTTAGGAGTTACTTAAAAATTGATAAAAATGAAGATATTTCCACAGAGAAAGGCAATCACAGATTCATTAAAATACTTATGGTTCACCAAATAGAAAGGGATGAGGATTGGATACATTACCATATTGGGGTTAACAGAGATATACAAACCATGTGAAATATATAATCACCAAAGACGTACGGAAGACCAGGAGAAGACTACTCAACATTGTGTCATAACCTACATGGGAAAAGGATGCGAGGAAGAATAGATACACGTATATGTGTGAAAGAACCACATCTTGCACACCTAGAACAAACAAACCATTGTAATCAAATTTGCTGGGATAAAAAATAAAAAGTAAATTACAATTATGAACAAGAAGTAATGAGACATAAACATAAAGTGCTTTTTTCCTGGCACATTCCATTCGAATTTACAACCTAGAACACCACTTCCATTAAGGCTCTGTTTCCCCAGTTACAAAATTTGGTAAAGGAGAAATGCTGCCACCTTGTGGCCGTTTCCTGCAAGAGCAGCTTTAAACTCACAGCTAATGGTCACTTAACATTCACAAGGACTCAGGGCTGTAAAGGACACCTGCCCTAAAAAATTGTGCTGAAGTAGGGAATGGACAAAAAAATTCAAAACAGGCAAATGTTTCAAGATGAGAGTATGAAGACTTAAGTTTTACTCACGCTCTTTTAAAAAAAAAAAAGGAAAATGTATAAAAGCTCAACCTCAGGGAGTGTTAGACCCATGCAATCTAATCTACAAAAAGTTTCAACTTAGACCAGTCGACTGACCATCAGCAAAAAATCTACAAACAATAACTCCTGAAGGGATTTTAGAGAACTGTGTCCGCTCTACCTGCTGGTGAGACGAAAAGGGGTAACAGCCAATAATGAGAACAGAAAGGAGCTGTGTTTAAAAGTAAAAATGGAGGTACCATTCAATCCAGCAGGCGCACCATTGGACCTCTCACCTGAGAAGACAAGAATCGAGAAGACACAGGCCGCAAAAGCTGCAGTGCAGCCTTATTCACAATAGCCAAGACAGTGAAGCAATCAAAATATCCAACAAGAGGTGAATGGATAAAGAAGAAGTGGTCCATGTACACAATGGAATATTAGCCATGGAAAACAATGAACCATTGCTCTTTGAGGCACCACAAATGAGTCTGGAGATAATCACGAAACATGAGGTAACTCGGAAACCAAAGACCTGTATTCTATGATATCACTTATAGGCGTTATCTAATAACTGACACAAATGAATATATTTCCACAGAGAAAGACACTCACAGACTTAGAAAACAAACTATGCTCATCTAAAAGGAAAGGTGGGGGGAATGGATAAGTTAAGATTAGTGTTGCTCTATGTATACAAACACATAGTATATACATATCTCAAAAAGACCGACCATGTAGCAAGGGAGGTCTGTGGAACCCTCTGTAACATTTTACATGGGAAGAGGATCTGTACTTGAATAGACATATATAATGTACAAATGAACCAGATTGTGTACACCTAGGACAAACAATATTCTAAGCTTTACCCCAATTAAAAAAAAATTTAAAACCAAGAAGAAATAATGAGACATAAACTTATGGGGGTTTCTCCATGCACATTCCAATTTAATTTACAACCTAGGAACACGACTTCCAGAAAGGCTCTGCTGCCCTAGTACCCAGATTTGGGAGTGGAGAAATGCTGCCTGCTTGAGGTCACTTCCCACAACAGCAGCTTTAAACCCATTGCTAAAGGTAACTAAATATTCACCAAACTTGCAGTTCAGGAAATGACACCTGCTCTCTAAAAAAATTCTGGGGTGGAAAATCGACCAAAAATTTCAAAATAGGGCAACCTTCCAAGAAGAAAATTTCAAGAGATATATTGTACTCCCAACTGTTTCCTTTTTTTTAACAGAAAAGTAAACGGTGGAGAAAAATGATGAGTTTTACGAATTTTCAAAGACATGCAAACCCAAATTACACAACCCTACCAGCACACAGCAGCCAGTAGGGCCATTAACATACATGCTGCAAACAATAAATGCTAAATCGATTGTGGAGAAATGCATACCCTCGATTCTAAGGGGGACGTGGTAAGAGCCACTAATGAAAACACAAAGAAGGTGCTTTGAAAAGGGAAACACGGTGCTACCAGTCAATCAGTCACACCCACTGCTGGGCCTATCACCTGAGAAAATGAGAATCAAAAAGTCACAGGCTGGCAATCCTGCACTCCAACAATATTTACCATAGCCAACACTTGGAAGCAATGAAAATGTCCATCAACCGAGGAATGCAACAAAGTAGAAGTGATCCACGTGCACACTGGGGAATTACTCCAATAAAAACTAAAAATTAAATTAAAAATCCAACAAAAGTAAGGAGACATCAGCTTGTGTGGGTTTGTCTGGGCACACTCCACTCTAATTTATAACCGAGAAACACCACAGACCGCAAGGGCTTTTCCCTAGTTACCATGGTGGGGACATAGAAAGGCTGCCGCCCTCTGGCATTTACCTGCAAAAGCAGCTTTAAAGCCTGTGCTAATGGTCATTTCATAGGAACAAGTACTGCAGAACTGTAAATGAAACCTGCCCTCAAAATGTCTTGAGGGAGGTAATGGCCAAAACATTTCAAAATGTGACACATATTTTAAGAGATCACTTTGAAGAACTAAGGAGTAATCACAGCTTGAAAAATAAAAAGGACATGCCTTAAAGCTCAATTTCAACGGATAATGAGGCACATGCGAATTCAACCACAAAGAGGTATCAGCTCACACTTGTCAGAATAACCATCAGCAAGGAAACTACAAACAATAAATGCTGAAGGTGTTGTGGAGAAATGCATACCCTCAACTTCAAGTGGGACGTAACTTGAAAAGGGCCACGAATGAGAACAGAATGGAGGTGCCTTAAAAAGGTAAACATTGAGCTACCATATGATCCAGCAGGGCCACTCCTCCACCTATAATCTAAGAAGAAAGAATTGGAAAGACACAGGCAGGCAAATCTGCATGGCACATTATTACGATAGCCAAGATATGGAAGTAACCAAAAAGGCCACCAACATATGGGTGGACAAAGAAGAACTCCTCCATGTACAGATGGAATATTCGCTAGTGAAAAAAATGAAAAAATGCCATTTGCAGCACCATACATGAGCCTAGACATAATCACGCCACCTGTAGTAAGTGAGAAAGCAAAAGACACATATCCTATCATATAACTTTTAGGAGTTACTTAAAAATTGATAAAAATGAAGATATTTCCACAGAGAAAGGCAATCACAGATTCATTAAAATACTTATGGTTCACCAAATAGAAAGGGATGAGGATTGGATACATTACCATATTGGAGTTAACAGAGATATACATACCATGTGAATATATAATCACCAAAGACGTACGGAAGACCAGGAGAAGACTACTCAACATTGTGTCATAACCTACATGGGAAAAGGATGCGAGGAAGAATAGATACACGTATATGTGTGAAAGAACCACATCTTGCACACCTAGAACAAACAAACCATTGTAATCAAATTTGCTGGGATAAAAAATAAAAAGTAAATTACAATTATGAACAAGAAGTAATGAGACATAAACATAAAGTGCTTTTTTCCTGGCACATTCCATTCGAATTTACAACCTAGAACACCACTTCCATTAAGGCTCTGTTTCCCCAGTTACCAAATTTGGTAAAGGAGAAATGCTGCCACCTTGTGGCCGTTTCCTGCAAGAGCAGCTTTAAACTCACAGCTAATGGTCACTTAACATTCACAAGGACTCAGGGCTGTAAAGGACACCTGCCCTAAAAAATTGTGCTGAAGTAGGAAATGGACAAAAAAATTCAAAACAGGCAAATGTTTCAAGAAGAGAGTATGAGGAGTTAAGTTTTACTCACGCTCTTTTAAAAAAAAAAGGAAAATGGATAAAAGCTCAACCTCAGGGAGTGTTAGACCCATGCAATCTAATCTACAAAAAGTTTCAACTTAGACCAGTCGACTGACCATCAGCAAAATGTCTACAAACAATAAATGCTGACGGGGTTTTCAAGAACTGTGTCCCCTCTACCTGCTGGTGAGACGTAAAGGGGTAACAGCCAATAATGAGAAGAGAAAGGATCTGTGATTAAAAGTAAAAATGGAGGTACCATTCAGTCCAGCAGGCGCACCATTGGACCTCTCACCTGAGAAGACAAGAATCGAGAAGACACAGGCCGCAAAAGCTGCAGTGCAGCCTTATTCACATTAGCCAAGACAGTGAAGCAATCAAAATATCCAACAAGAGGTGAAAGGATAAAGAAGAAGTGGTCCATGTACAGAATGGAATATTAGGCATGGAAAACAATGAACCATTGCTCTTTGAGGCACCACAAATGAGTCTGGAGATAATCACGAAACATGAGGTAACTCGGAAACCAAAGACCTGTATTCTATGATATCACTTATAGGCGTTATCTAATAACTGACACAAATGAATATATTTCCACAGAGAAAGACACTCACAGACTTAGAAAACAAACTATGCTCATCTAAAAGGAAAGGTGGGGGGAATGGATAAGTTAAGATTAGTGTTGCTATATGTATACAAACACATAGTATATACATATGTCAAAAAGACCGACCATCTAGCAAGGGAGGTCTGTGGAACCCTCTGTAACATTTTACATGGGAAGAGGATCTGTACTTGAATAGACATATATAATGTACAAATGAACCAGATTGTGTACACCTAGGACAGACAATATTCGAAGTTTTACCCCAATTAAAAACAATTTTAAAACCAAGAAGAAATAATGAGACATAAACTTATGGGGGTTTCTCCAGGCACATTCCAATTTAATTTACAACCTAAGAACACGACTTCCATAAAGGCTCTGCTGCCCTAGTACCCAGATTTGGGAGTGGAGAAATGCTGCCTACTTGAGGCCACTTCCCACAACAGCAGCTTTAAACCCATTGCTAATGGTCACTAAATATTCACCAAACTTGCAGTTCGGGAAATGACACCTGCTCTCTAAAAAAATTCTGAGGTGGAAAATCGACCAAAAATTTCAAAATAGGGCAATCTTCCAAGAAGACATTTTCAAGAGATATATTGTACTCCCAACTGTTTCCTTTTTTTTAACAGAAAAGAAAACGGTGGAGAAAAATGATGAGTTTTACGAATTTTCAAAGACATGCAAACCCAAATTACAAAACCCTATCAGCACACAGCAGCCAGTAGGGCCATTAGCATAAAGGCAGCAAACAATAAATGCTAAATCGATTGTGGAGAAATGCATACACTCGATTCTAAGGGGGACGTGGTAAGAGCCACTAATGAAAACACAAAGAAGGTGCTTTGAAAAGGGAAACACGGTGCTACCAGTCAATCAATCACACCCACTGCTGGGCCTATCACCTGAGAAAATGAGAATCAAAAATCACAGGCTGGCAATCCTGCACTCCAACAATATTTACCATAGCCAACACTTGGAAGCAATGAAAATGTCCATCAACCGAGGAATGCGCAAAGTAGAAGTGCTCCAAGTGCACACTGGGGAATTACTCCAATAAGAACTAAAAATTAAATTTAAAAATCCAACAAAAGTAAGGAGACATCAGCTTGTGTGGGTTTGTCCGGGCAAACTCCACTCTAATTTATAACCGAGAAACACCACAGGCCGCAAGGGCTTTTCCCTAGTTACCATGGTGGGGACATAGAAAGGCTGCCGCCCTCTGGCATTTACCTGCAAAAGCAGCTTTAAAGCCTGTGCTAATGGTCATTTCATAGGAACAAGTACTGCAGAACTGTAAATGAAACCTGCCCTCAAAATGTCTTGAGGGAGGTAATGGCCAAAACATTTCAAAATGTGACACATACTTTAAGAGAACACTTTGAAGAACTAAGGGGTAATCACAGGTTGAAAAATAAAAAGGACATGCCTTAAAGCTCAATTTCAACGGATTATGAGGCACATGCGAATTCAAGCACAAAGAGGTACCAGCTCACACTTGTCAGAATAACCATCAGCAAGGAAACTACAAACAATAAATGCTGAAGTTGTTGTGGAGAAATGCATACCCCCAACTTCCATTGGGACGTAACTTGGAAAGGGCCACGAATGAGAACAGAATGGAGGTGCCTTAAAAAGGTAAACATTGAGCTACCATATGATCCAGCAGGCCCACTCCTCGACCTATAATCTAAGAAGAGAGAATTGGAAAGACACAGGAAGGCAAATCTGCATGGCACAGTATTACGATAGCCAAGATATGGAAGTAACCAAAAAGTCCACCAACAGATGGGTGGACACAGAAGAACTCCTCCATGTACAGATGGAATATTCGCTAGTGAAAAAAATGAAACAATGCCATTTGCAGCACCATACATGAGTCTAGACATAATCACGCCACCTGTAGTAAGTGAGAAAGGAAAAGACACATATCCTATCATATCACTTTTAGGAGTTACTTAAAAATTGATACCAATGAAGATATTTCCACAGAGAAACGCAATCACAGTTTCATTAAAAAAAATCTTATGGTTCACCAAATAGAAAGGGATGAGGATTGGATACATTACCATATTGGGGTTAACAGAGATATACAAATCATGTGAAATATATAATCACCAAAGACGTACGGAAGACCAGGAGAAGACTACTCAACAGTGTGTCATAACCTACATGGGAAAAGGATGCGAGGAAGAATAGATACACGTATATGTGTGAAAGAACCACATCTTGCACACCTACAACAAACAAACCATTGTAATCAAATTTGCTGTGATAAAAAATAAAAAGTAAATTACAATTATGAACAAGAAGTAATGAGACATAAACATAAAGTGCTTTTTCCCTGGCACATTCCATTCGAATTTACAACCTAGAACACCACTTCCATTAAGGCTCTGTTTCCCCAGTTACCAAATTTGGTAAATGAGAAATGCTGCCACCTTGTGGCCGTTTCCTGCAAGAGCAGCTTTAAACTCACAGCTAATGGTCACTTAACATTCACAAGGACTCAGGGCTGTAAAGGACACCTGCCCTAAAAAATTGTGCTGAAGTAGGGAATGGACAAAAAAATTCAAAACAGGCAAATGTTTCAAGATGAGAGTATGAAGAGTTAAGTTTTACTCACGCTCTTTTAAAAAAAAAGGAAAATGCATAAAAGCTCAACCTCAGGGAGTGTTAGACCCATGCAATCTAATCTACAAAAAGTTTCAACTTAGACCAGTCGACTGACCATCAGCAAAATGTCTACAAACAATAAATGCTGACGGAGTTTTTAAGAACTGTGTCCCCTCTACCTGCTGGTGAGACGTAAAGGGGTAACAGCCAATAATGAGAACAGAAAGGAGCTGTGTTTAAAAGTAAAAATGGAGGTACCATTCAGTCCAGCAGGCGCACCATTGGACCTCTCACCTGAGAAGACAAGAATCGAGCAGACACAGGCCGCAAAAGCTGCAGTGCAGCCTTATTCACAATAGCCAAGACAGTGAAGCAATCAAAATATCCAACAAGAGGTGAATGGATAAAGAAGAAGTGGTCCATGTACACAAGGGAATATTAGCCATGGAAAACAATGAACCATTGCTCTTTGAGGCACCACAAATGAGTCTGGAGATAATCACGAAACATGAGGTAACTCGGAAACCAAAGACCTGTATTCTATGATATCACTTATAGGCGTTATCTAATAACTGACACAAATGAATATATTTCCACAGAGAAAGACACTCACAGACTTAGAAAACAAACTATGCTCATCTAAAAGGAAAGGTGGGAGGAATGGATAAGTTAAGATTAGTGTTGCTCTATGTATACAAACACATAGTATATACATATCACAAAAAGACCGACCATGTAGCAAGGGAGGTCTGTGGAACCCTCTGTAACATTTTACATGGGAAGAGGATCTGTACTTGAATAGACATATATAAAGTACAAATGAACCAGATTGTGTACACCTAGGACAAACAATATTCTAAGCTTTACACCAATTAAAAAAAAAATTAAAACCAAGAAGAAATAATGAGACATAAACTTATGGGGGTTTCTCCATGCACATTCCAATTTAATTTACAACCTAGGAACACGACTTCCAGAAAGGCTCTGCTGCCCTAGTACCCAGATTTGGGAGTGGAGAAATGCTGCCTGCTTGAGGTCACTTCCCACAACAGCAGCTTTAAACCCATTGCCAAAGGTCACTAAATATTCACCAAACTTGCAGTTCGGGAAATGACACCTGCTCTCTAAAAAAATTCTGGGGTGGATAATAGACCAAAAATTTCAAAATAGGGCAACCTTCCAAGAAGAAAATTTCAAGAGATATATTGTACTCCCAACTGTTTCCTTTTTTTAACAGAAAAGTAAACGGTGGAGAAAAATGATGAGTTTTACGAATTTTCAAAGACATGCAAACCCAAATTACACAACCCTATCAGCACACAGCAGCCAGTAGGGCCATTAGCATATATGCTGCAAACAATAAATGCTAAATCGATTGTGGAGAAATGCATACCCTCGATTCTAAGGGGGACGTGGTAAGAGCCACTAATGAAAACACAAAGAAGGTGCTTTGAAAAGGGAAACACGGTGCTACCAGTTAATCAGTCACACCCACTGCTGGGCCTATCACCTGAGAAAATGAGAATCAAAAAGTCACAGGCTGGCAATCCTGCACTCCAACAATATTTACCATAGCCAACACTTGGAAGCAATGAAAATGTCCATCAACAGAGGAATGCGCAAAGTAGAAGTGGTCCACGTGCACACTGGGGAATTACTCCAATAAAAACTAAAAATTAAATTTAAAAATCCAACAAAAGTAAGGAGACATCAGCTTGTGTGGGTTTGTCCGGGCACACTCCACTCTAATTTATAACCGAGAAACACCACAGGCCGCAAGGGCTTTTCCCTAGTTACCATGGTGGGGACATAGAAAGGCTGCCGCCCTCTGGCATTTACCTGCAAAAGCAGCTTTAAAGCCTGTGCTAATGGTCATTTCATAGGAACAAGTACTGCAGAACTGTAAATGAAACCTGCCCTCAAAATGTCTTGAGGGAGGTAATGGCCAAAACATTTCAAAATGTGACACATACTTTAAGAGAACACTTTGAAGAACTAAGGGGTAATCACAGGTTGAAAAATAAAAAGGACATGCCTTAAAGCTCAATTTCAACGGATTATGAGGCACATGCGAATTCAACCACAAAGAGGTATTAGCTCACACTTGTCAGAATAACCATCAGCAAGGAAACTACAAACAATAAATGCTGAAGGTGTTGTGGAGAAATATATACCCCCAACTTCAAGTGGGACGTAACTTGGAAAGGGCCATGAATGAGAACAGAATGGAGGTGCCTTAAAAAGGTAAACATTGAGCTACCGTATGATCCAGCAGGCCCACTCCTCGACCTATAATCTAAGAAGAAAGAATTGGAAAGACACAGGCAGGCAAATCTGCATGGCACAGTATTACGATAGCCAAGATATGGAAGTAACCAAAAAGTCCACCAACAGATGGGTGGACAAAGAAGAACTCCTCCATGTACAGATGGAATATTCGCTAGTGAAAAAAATGAAACAATGCCATTTGCAGCACCATACATGAGCCTAGACATAATCACGCCACCTGTAGTAAGTGAGAAAGCAAAAGACACATATCCTATCATATCACTTTTAGGAGTTACTTAAAAATTGATAAAAATGAAGATATTTCCACAGAGAAAGGCAATCACAGATTCATTAAAATACTTATGGTTCACCAAATAGAAAGGAATGAGGATTGGATACATTACCATATTGGGGTTAACAGAGATATACAAACCATGTGAAATATATAATCACCAAAGACGTACGGAAGACCAGGAGAAGACTACTCAACATTGTGTCATAACCTACATGGGAAAAGGATGCGAGGAAGAATAGATACACGTATATGTGTGAAAGAACCACATCTTCCACACCTAGAACAAACAAACCATTGTAATCAAATTTGCTGGGATAAAAAATAAAAAGTAAATTACAATTATGAACAAGAAGTAATGAGACATAAACATAAAGTGCTTTTTTCCTGGCACATTCCATTCGAATTTACAACCTAGAACACCACTTCCATTAAGGCTCTGTTTCCCCAGTTACAAAATTTGGTAAAGGAGAAATGCTGCCACCTTGTGGCCGTTTCCTGCAAGAGCAGCTTTAAACTCACAGCTAATGGTCACTTAACATTCACAAGGACTCAGGGCTGTAAAGGACACCTGCCCTAAAAAATTGTGCTGAAGTAGGGAATGGACAAAAAAATTCAAAACAGGCAAATGTTTCAAGATGAGAGTATGAAGACTTAAGTTTTACTCACGCTCTTTTAAAAAAAAAAAAGGAAAATGTATAAAAGCTCAACCTCAGGGAGTGTTAGACCCATGCAATCTAATCTACAAAAAGTTTCAACTTAGACCAGTCGACTGACCATCAGCAAAAAATCTACAAACAATAACTCCTGAAGGGATTTTAGAGAACTGTGTCCGCTCTACCTGCTGGTGAGACGAAAAGGGGTAACAGCCAATAATGAGAACAGAAAGGAGCTGTGTTTAAAAGTAAAAATGGAGGTACCATTCAATCCAGCAGGCGCACCATTGGACCTCTCACCTGAGAAGACAAGAATCGAGAAGACACAGGCCGCAAAAGCTGCAGTGCAGCCTTATTCACAATAGCCAAGACAGTGAAGCAATCAAAATATCCAACAAGAGGTGAATGGATAAAGAAGAAGTGGTCCATGTACACAATGGAATATTAGCCATGGAAAACAATGAACCATTGCTCTTTGAGGCACCACAAATGAGTCTGGAGATAATCACGAAACATGAGGTAACTCGGAAACCAAAGACCTGTATTCTATGATATCACTTATAGGCGTTATCTAATAACTGACACAAATGAATATATTTCCACAGAGAAAGACACTCACAGACTTAGAAAACAAACTATGCTCATCTAAAAGGAAAGGTGGGGGGAATGGATAAGTTAAGATTAGTGTTGCTCTATGTATACAAACACATAGTATATACATATCTCAAAAAGACCGACCATGTAGCAAGGGAGGTCTGTGGAACCCTCTGTAACATTTTACATGGGAAGAGGATCTGTACTTGAATAGACATATATAATGTACAAATGAACCAGATTGTGTACACCTAGGACAAACAATATTCTAAGCTTTACCCCAATTAAAAAAAAATTTAAAACCAAGAAGAAATAATGAGACATAAACTTATGGGGGTTTCTCCATGCACATTCCAATTTAATTTACAACCTAGGAACACGACTTCCAGAAAGGCTCTGCTGCCCTAGTACCCAGATTTGGGAGTGGAGAAATGCTGCCTGCTTGAGGTCACTTCCCACAACAGCAGCTTTAAACCCATTGCTAAAGGTAACTAAATATTCACCAAACTTGCAGTTCAGGAAATGACACCTGCTCTCTAAAAAAATTCTGGGGTGGAAAATCGACCAAAAATTTCAAAATAGGGCAACCTTCCAAGAAGAAAATTTCAAGAGATATATTGTACTCCCAACTGTTTCCTTTTTTTTAACAGAAAAGTAAACGGTGGAGAAAAATGATGAGTTTTACGAATTTTCAAAGACATGCAAACCCAAATTACACAACCCTACCAGCACACAGCAGCCAGTAGGGCCATTAACATACATGCTGCAAACAATAAATGCTAAATCGATTGTGGAGAAATGCATACCCTCGATTCTAAGGGGGACGTGGTAAGAGCCACTAATGAAAACACAAAGAAGGTGCTTTGAAAAGGGAAACACGGTGCTACCAGTCAATCAGTCACACCCACTGCTGGGCCTATCACCTGAGAAAATGAGAATCAAAAAGTCACAGGCTGGCAATCCTGCACTCCAACAATATTTACCATAGCCAACACTTGGAAGCAATGAAAATGTCCATCAACCGAGGAATGCACAAAGTAGAAGTGATCCACGTGCACACTGGGAAATTACTCCAATAAAAACTAAAAATTAAATTAAAAATCCAACAAAAGTAAGGAGACATCAGCTTGTGTGGGTTTGTCTGGGCACACTCCACTCTAATTTATAACCGAGAAACACCACAGACCGCAAGGGCTTTTCCCTAGTTACCATGGTGGGGACATAGAAAGGCTGCCGCCCTCTGGCATTTACCTGCAAAAGCAGCTTTAAAGCCTGTGCTAATGGTCATTTCATAGGAACAAGTACTGCAGAACTGTAAATGAAACCTGCCCTCAAAATGTCTTGAGGGAGGTAATGGCCAAAACATTTCAAAATGTGACACATATTTTAAGAGATCACTTTGAAGAACTAAGGAGTAATCACAGCTTGAAAAATAAAAAGGACATGCCTTAAAGCTCAATTTCAACGGATAATGAGGCACATGCGAATTCAACCACAAAGAGGTTCACACTTGTCAGAATAACCATCAGCAAGGAAACTACAAACAATAAATGCTGAAGGTGTTGTGGAGAAATGCATACCCTCAACTTCAAGTGGGACGTAACTTGAAAAGGGCCACGAATGAGAACAGAATGGAGGTGCCTTAAAAAGGTAAACATTGAGCTACCATATGATCCAGCAGGGCCACTCCTCCACCTATAATCTAAGAAGAAAGAATTGGAAAGACACAGGCAGGCAAATCTGCATGGCACATTATTACGATAGCCAAGATATGGAAGTAACCAAAAAGGCCACCAACATATGGGTGGACAAAGAAGAACTCCTCCATGTACAGATGGAATATTCGCTAGTGAAAAAAATGAAAAAATGCCATTTGCAGCACCATACATGAGCCTAGACATAATCACGCCACCTGTAGTAAGTGAGAAAGCAAAAGACACATATCCTATCATATAACTTTTAGGAGTTACTTAAAAATTGATAAAAATGAAGATATTTCCACAGAGAAAGGCAATCACAGATTCATTAAAATACTTATGGTTCACCAAATAGAAAGGGATGAGGATTGGATACATTACCATATTGGAGTTAACAGAGATATACATACCATGTGAATATATAATCACCAAAGACGTACGGAAGACCAGGAGAAGACTACTCAACATTGTGTCATAACCTACATGGGAAAAGGATGCGAGGAAGAATAGATACACGTATATGTGTGAAAGAACCACATCTTGCACACCTAGAACAAACAAACCATTGTAATCAAATTTGCTGGGATAAAAAATAAAAAGTAAATTACAATTATGAACAAGAAGTAATGAGACATAAACATAAAGTGCTTTTTTCCTGGCACATTCCATTCGAATTTACAACCTAGAACACCACTTCCATTAAGGCTCTGTTTCCCCAGTTACCAAATTTGGTAAAGGAGAAATGCTGCCACCTTGTGGCCGTTTCCTGCAAGAGCAGCTTTAAACTCACAGCTAATGGTCACTTAACATTCACAAGGACTCAGGGCTGTAAAGGACACCTGCCCTAAAAAATTGTGCTGAAGTAGGAAATGGACAAAAAAATTCAAAACAGGCAAATGTTTCAAGAAGAGAGTATGAGGAGTTAAGTTTTACTCACGCTCTTTTAAAAAAAAAGGAAAATGGATAAAAGCTCAACCTCAGGGAGTGTTAGACCCATGCAATCTAATCTACAAAAAGTTTCAACTTAGACCAGTCGACTGACCATCAGCAAAATGTCTACAAACAATAAATGCTGACGGGGTTTTCAAGAACTGTGTCCCCTCTACCTGCTGGTGAGACGTAAAGGGGTAACAGCCAATAATGAGAAGAGAAAGGATCTGTGTTTAAAAGTAAAAATGGAGGTACCATTCAGTCCAGCAGGCGCACCATTGGACCTCTCACCTGAGAAGACAAGAATCGAGAAGACACAGGCCGCAAAAGCTGCAGTGCAGCCTTATTCACATTAGCCAAGACAGTGAAGCAATCAAAATATCCAACAAGAGGTGAAAGGATAAAGAAGAAGTGGTCCATGTACAGAATGGAATATTAGGCATGGAAAACAATGAACCATTGCTCTTTGAGGCACCACAAATGAGTCTGGAGATAATCACGAAACATGAGGTAACTCGGAAACCAAAGACCTGTATTCTATGATATCACTTATAGGCGTTATCTAATAACTGACACAAATGAATATATTTCCACAGAGAAAGACACTCACAGACTTAGAAAACAAACTATGCTCATCTAAAAGGAAAGGTGGGGGGAATGGATAAGTTAAGATTAGTGTTGCTATATGTATACAAACACATAGTATATACATATGTCAAAAAGACCGACCATCTAGCAAGGGAGGTCTGTGGAACCCTCTGTAACATTTTACATGGGAAGAGGATCTGTACTTGAATAGACATATATAATGTACAAATGAACCAGATTGTGTACACCTAGGACAGACAATATTCGAAGTTTTACCCCAATTAAAAAAAATTTTAAAACCAAGAAGAAATAATGAGACATAAACTTATGGGGGTTTCTCCAGGCACATTCCAATTTAATTTACAACCTAAGAACACGACTTCCAGAAAGGCTCTGCTGCCCTAGTACCCAGATTTGGGAGTGGAGAAATGCTGCCTACTTGAGGCCACTTCCCACAACAGCAGCTTTAAACCCATTGCTAATGGTCACTAAATATTCACCAAACTTGCAGTTCGGGAAATGACACCTGCTCTCTAAAAAAATTCTGAGGTGGAAAATCGACCAAAAATTTCAAAATAGGGCAATCTTCCAAGAAGACATTTTCAAGAGATATATTGTACTCCCAACTGTTTCCTTTTTTTTAACAGAAAAGAAAACGGTGGAGAAAAATGATGAGTTTTACGAATTTTCAAAGACATGCAAACCCAAATTACAAAACCCTATCAGCACACAGCAGCCAGTAGGGCCATTAGCATAAAGGCAGCAAACAATAAATGCTAAATCGATTGTGGAGAAATGCATACACTCGATTCTAAGGGGGACGTGGTAAGAGCCACTAATGAAAACACAAAGAAGGTGCTTTGAAAAGGGAAACACGGTGCTACCAGTCAATCAATCACACCCACTGCTGGGCCTATCACCTGAGAAAATGAGAATCAAAAATCACAGGCTGGCAATCCTGCACTCCAACAATATTTACCATAGCCAACACTTGGAAGCAATGAAAATGTCCATCAACCGAGGAATGCGCAAAGTAGAAGTGGTCCAAGTGCACACTGGGGAATTACTCCAATAAGAACTAAAAATTAAATTTAAAAATCCAACAAAAGTAAGGAGACATCAGCTTGTGTGGGTTTGTCCGGGCAAACTCCACTCTAATTTATAACCGAGAAACACCACAGGCCGCAAGGGCTTTTCCCTAGTTACCATGGTGGGGACATAGAAAGGCTGCCGCCCTCTGGCATTTACCTGCAAAAGCAGCTTTAAAGCCTGTGCTAATGGTCATTTCATAGGAACAAGTACTGCAGAACTGTAAATGAAACCTGCCCTCAAAATGTCTTGAGGGAGGTAATGGCCAAAACATTTCAAAATGTGACACATACTTTAAGAGAACACTTTGAAGAACTAAGGGGTAATCACAGGTTGAAAAATAAAAAGGACATGCCTTAAAGCTCAATTTCAACGGATTATGAGGCACATGCGAATTCAAGCACAAAGAGGTACCAGCTCACACTTGTCAGAATAACCATCAGCAAGGAAACTACAAACAATAAATGCTGAAGTTGTTGTGGAGAAATGCATACCCCCAACTTCCATTGGGACGTAACTTGGAAAGGGCCACGAATGAGAACAGAATGGAGGTGCCTTAAAAAGGTAAACATTGAGCTACCATATGATCCAGCAGGCCCACTCCTCGACCTATAATCTAAGAAGAGAGAATTGGAAAGACACAGGAAGGCAAATCTGCATGGCACAGTATTACGATAGCCAAGATATGGAAGTAACCAAAAAGTCCACCAACAGATGGGTGGACACAGAAGAACTCCTCCATGTACAGATGGAATATTCGCTAGTGAAAAAAATGAAACAATGCCATTTGCAGCACCATACATGAGTCTAGACATAATCACGCCACCTGTAGTAAGTGAGAAAGGAAAAGACACATATCCTATCATATCACTTTTAGGAGTTACTTAAAAATTGATACCAATGAAGATATTTCCACAGAGAAACGCAATCACAGTTTCATTAAAAAAAATCTTATGGTTCACCAAATAGAAAGGGATGAGGATTGGATACATTACCATATTGGGGTTAACAGAGATATACAAATCATGTGAAATATATAATCACCAAAGACGTACGGAAGACCAGGAGAAGACTACTCAACAGTGTGTCATAACCTACATGGGAAAAGGATGCGAGGAAGAATAGATACACGTATATGTGTGAAAGAACCACATCTTGCACACCTAGAACAAACAAACCATTGTAATCAAATTTGCTGTGATAAAAAATAAAAAGTAAATTACAATTATGAACAAGAAGTAATGAGACATAAACATAAAGTGCTTTTTCCCTGGCACATTCCATTCGAATTTACAACCTAGAACACCACTTCCATTAAGGCTCTGTTTCCCCAGTTACCAAATTTGGTAAATGAGAAATGCTGCCACCTTGTGGCCGTTTCCTGCAAGAGCAGCTTTAAACTCACAGCTAATGGTCACTTAACATTCACAAGGATTCAGGGCTGTAAAGGACACCTGCCCTAAAAAATTGTGCTGAAGTAGGGAATGGACAAAAAAATTCAAAACAGGCAAATGTTTCAAGATGAGAGTATGAAGAGTTAAGTTTTACTCACGCTCTTTTAAAAAAAAAGGAAAATGCATAAAAGCTCAACCTCAGGGAGTGTTAGACCCATGCAATCTAATCTACAAAAAGTTTCAACTTAGACCAGTCGACTGACCATCAGCAAAATGTCTACAAACAATAAATGCTGACGGAGTTTTTAAGAACTGTGTCCCCTCTACCTGCTGGTGAGACGTAAAGGGGTAACAGCCAATAATGAGAACAGAAAGGAGCTGTGTTTAAAAGTAAAAATGGAGGTACCATTCAGTCCAGCAGGCGCACCATTGGACCTCTCACCTGAGAAGACAAGAATCGAGCAGACACAGGCCGCAAAAGCTGCAGTGCAGCCTTATTCACAATAGCCAAGACAGTGAAGCAATCAAAATATCCAACAAGAGGTGAATGGATAAAGAAGAAGTGGTCCATGTACACAAGGGAATATTAGCCATGGAAAACAATGAACCATTGCTCTTTGAGGCACCACAAATGAGTCTGGAGATAATCACGAAACATGAGGTAACTCGGAAACCAAAGACCTGTATTCTATGATATCACTTATAGGCGTTATCTAATAACTGACACAAATGAATATATTTCCACAGAGAAAGACACTCACAGACTTAGAAAACAAACTATGCTCATCTAAAAGGAAAGGTGGGAGGAATGGATAAGTTAAGATTAGTGTTGCTCTATGTATACAAACACATAGTATATACATATCACAAAAAGACCGACCATGTAGCAAGGGAGGTCTGTGGAACCCTCTGTAACATTTTACATGGGAAGAGGATCTGTACTTGAATAGACATATATAAAGTACAAATGAACCAGATTGTGTACACCTAGGACAAACAATATTCTAAGCTTTACACCAATTAAAAAAAAAATTAAAACCAAGAAGAAATAATGAGACATAAACTTATGGGGGTTTCTCCATGCACATTCCAATTTAATTTACAACCTAGGAACACGACTTCCAGAAAGGCTCTGCTGCCCTAGTACCCAGATTTGGGAGTGGAGAAATGCTGCCTGCTTGAGGTCACTTCCCACAACAGCAGCTTTAAACCCATTGCCAAAGGTCACTAAATATTCACCAAACTTGCAGTTCGGGAAATGACACCTGCTCTCTAAAAAAATTCTGGGGTGGATAATAGACCAAAAATTTCAAAATAGGGCAACCTTCCAAGAAGAAAATTTCAAGAGATATATTGTACTCCCAACTGTTTCCTTTTTTTAACAGAAAAGTAAACGGTGGAGAAAAATGATGAGTTTTACGAATTTTCAAAGACATGCAAACCCAAATTACACAACCCTATCAGCACACAGCAGCCAGTAGGGCCATTAGCATATATGCTGCAAACAATAAATGCTAAATCGATTGTGGAGAAATGCATACCCTCGATTCTAAGGGGGACGTGGTAAGAGCCACTAATGAAAACACAAAGAAGGTGCTTTGAAAAGGGAAACACGGTGCTACCAGTTAATCAGTCACACCCACTGCTGGGCCTATCACCTGAGAAAATGAGAATCAAAAAGTCACAGGCTGGCAATCCTGCACTCCAACAATATTTACCATAGCCAACACTTGGAAGCAATGAAAATGTCCATCAACAGAGGAATGCGCAAAGTAGAAGTGGTCCACGTGCACACTGGGGAATTACTCCAATAAAAACTAAAAATTAAATTTAAAAATCCAACAAAAGTAAGGAGACATCAGCTTGTGTGGGTTTGTCCGGGCACACTCCACTCTAATTTATAACCGAGAAACACCACAGGCCGCAAGGGCTTTTCCCTAGTTACCACGGTGAGGACATAGAAAGGCTGCCGCCCCCTGGCAGTTACCTGCAAAAGCAGCTTTAAAGCCTGTGCTAATGGTCATTTCATAGGAACAAGTACTGCAGAACTGTAAATGAAACCTGCCCTCAAAATGTCTTGAGGGAGGTAATGGCCAAAACATTTCAAAATGTGACACATACTTTAAGAGAACACTTTGAAGAACTAAGGGGTAATCACAGGTTGAAAAATAAAAAGGACATGCCTTAAAGCTCAATTTCAACGGATTATGAGGCACAGGCGAATTCAACCACAAAGAGGTATCAGCTCACACTTGTCAGAATAACCATCAGCAAGGAAACTACAAACAATAAATGCTGAAGGTGTTGTGGAGAAATATATACCCCCAACTTCAAGTGGGACGTAACTTGGAAAGGGCCATGAATGAGAACAGAATGGAGGTGCCTTAAAAAGGTAAACATTGAGCTACCGTATGATCCAGCAGGCCCACTCCTCGACCTATAATCTAAGAAGAAAGAATTGGAAAGACACAGGCAGGCAAATCTGCATGGCACAGTATTACGATAGCCAAGATATGGAAGTAACCAAAAAGTCCACCAACAGATGGGTGGACAAAGAAGAACTCCTCCATGTACAGATGGAATATTCGCTAGTGAAAAAAATGAAACAATGCCATTTGCAGCACCATACATGAGCCTAGACATAATCACGCCACCTGTAGTAAGTGAGAAAGCAAAAGACACATATCCTATCATATCACTTTTAGGAGTTACTTAAAAATTGATAAAAATGAAGATATTTCCACAGAGAAAGGCAATCACAGATTCATTAAAATACTTATGGTTCACCAAATAGAAAGGGATGAGGATTGGATACATTACCATATTGGGGTTAACAGAGATATACAAACCATGTGAAATATATAATCACCAAAGACGTACGGAAGACCAGGAGAAGACTACTCAACATTGTGTCATAACCTACATGGGAAAAGGATGCGAGGAAGAATAGATACACGTATATGTGTGAAAGAACCACATCTTGCACACCTAGAACAAACAAACCATTGTAATCAAATTTGCTGGGATAAAAAATAAAAAGTAAATTACAATTATGAACAAGAAGTAATGAGACATAAACATAAAGTGCTTTTTTCCTGGCACATTCCATTCGAATTTACAACCTAGAACACCACTTCCATTAAGGCTCTGTTTCCCCAGTTACAAAATTTGGTAAAGGAGAAATGCTGCCACCTTGTGGCCGTTTCCTGCAAGAGCAGCTTTAAACTCACAGCTAATGGTCACTTAACATTCACAAGGACTCAGGGCTGTAAAGGACACCTGCCCTAAAAAATTGTGCTGAAGTAGGGAATGGACAAAAAAATTCAAAACAGGCAAATGTTTCAAGATGAGAGTATGAAGACTTAAGTTTTACTCACGCTCTTTTAAAAAAAAAAAAGGAAAATGTATAAAAGCTCAACCTCAGGGAGTGTTAGACCCATGCAATCTAATCTACAAAAAGTTTCAACTTAGACCAGTCGACTGACCATCAGCAAAAAATCTACAAACAATAACTCCTGAAGGGATTTTAGAGAACTGTGTCCGCTCTACCTGCTGGTGAGACGAAAAGGGGTAACAGCCAATAATGAGAACAGAAAGGAGCTGTGTTTAAAAGTAAAAATGGAGGTACCATTCAATCCAGCAGGCGCACCATTGGACCTCTCACCTGAGAAGACAAGAATCGAGAAGACACAGGCCGCAAAAGCTGCAGTGCAGCCTTATTCACAATAGCCAAGACAGTGAAGCAATCAAAATATCCAACAAGAGGTGAATGGATAAAGAAGAAGTGGTCCATGTACACAATGGAATATTAGCCATGGAAAACAATGAACCATTGCTCTTTGAGGCACCACAAATGAGTCTGGAGATAATCACGAAACATGAGGTAACTCGGAAACCAAAGACCTGTATTCTATGATATCACTTATAGGCGTTATCTAATAACTGACACAAATGAATATATTTCCACAGAGAAAGACACTCACAGACTTAGAAAACAAACTATGCTCATCTAAAAGGAAAGGTGGGGGGAATGGATAAGTTAAGATTAGTGTTGCTCTATGTATACAAACACATAGTATATACATATCTCAAAAAGACCGACCATGTAGCAAGGGAGGTCTGTGGAACCCTCTGTAACATTTTACATGGGAAGAGGATCTGTACTTGAATAGACATATATAATGTACAAATGAACCAGATTGTGTACACCTAGGACAAACAATATTCTAAGCTTTACCCCAATTAAAAAAAAATTTAAAACCAAGAAGAAATAATGAGACATAAACTTATGGGGGTTTCTCCATGCACATTCCAATTTAATTTACAACCTAGGAACACGACTTCCAGAAAGGCTCTGCTGCCCTAGTACCCAGATTTGGGAGTGGAGAAATGCTGCCTGCTTGAGGTCACTTCCCACAACAGCAGCTTTAAACCCATTGCTAAAGGTAACTAAATATTCACCAAACTTGCAGTTCAGGAAATGACACCTGCTCTCTAAAAAAATTCTGGGGTGGAAAATCGACCAAAAATTTCAAAATAGGGCAACCTTCCAAGAAGAAAATTTCAAGAGATATATTGTACTCCCAACTGTTTCCTTTTTTTTAACAGAAAAGTAAACGGTGGAGAAAAATGATGAGTTTTACGAATTTTCAAAGACATGCAAACCCAAATTACACAACCCTACCAGCACACAGCAGCCAGTAGGGCCATTTACATACATGCTGCAAACAATAAATGCTAAATCGATTGTGGAGAAATGCATACCCTCGATTCTAAGGGGGACGTGCTAAGAGCCACTAATGAAAACACAAAGAAGGTGCTTTGAAAAGGGAAACACGGTGCTACCAGTCAATCAGTCACACCCACTGCTGGGCCTATCACCTGAGAAAATGAGAATCAAAAAGTCACAGGCTGGCAATCCTGCACTCCAACAATATTTACCATAGCCAACACTTGGAAGCAATGAAAATGTCCATCAACCGAGGAATGCACAAAGTAGAAGTGATCCACGTGCACACTGGGAAATTACTCCAATAAAAACTAAAAATTAAATTAAAAATCCAACAAAAGTAAGGAGACATCAGCTTGTGTGGGTTTGTCTGGGCACACTCCACTCTAATTTATAACCGAGAAACACCACAGACCGCAAGGGCTTTTCCCTAGTTACCATGGTGGGGACATAGAAAGGCTGCCGCCCTCTGGCATTTACCTGCAAAAGCAGCTTTAAAGCCTGTGCTAATGGTCATTTCATAGGAACAAGTACTGCAGAACTGTAAATGAAACCTGCCCTCAAAATGTCTTGAGGGAGGTAATGGCCAAAACATTTCAAAATGTGACACATATTTTAAGAGATCACTTTGAAGAACTAAGGAGTAATCACAGCTTGAAAAATAAAAAGGACATGCCTTAAAGCTCAATTTCAACGGATAATGAGGCACATGCGAATTCAACCACAAAGAGGTATCAGCTCACACTTGTCAGAATAACCATCAGCAAGGAAACTACAAACAATAAATGCTGAAGGTGTTGTGGAGAAATGCATACCCTCAACTTCAAGTGGGACGTAACTTGAAAAGGGCCACGAATGAGAACAGAATGGAGGTGCCTTAAAAAGGTAAACATTGAGCTACCATATGATCCAGCAGGCCCACTCCTCCACCTATAATCTAAGAAGAAAGAATTGGAAAGACACAGGCAGGCAAATCTGCATGGCACATTATTACGATAGCCAAGATATGGAAGTAACCAAAAAGGCCACCAACATATGGGTGGACAAAGAAGAACTCCTCCATGTACAGATGGAATATTCGCTAGTGAAAAAAATGAAAAAATGCCATTTGCAGCACCATACATGAGCCTAGACATAATCACGCCACCTGTAGTAAGTGAGAAAGCAAAAGACACATATCCTATCATATAACTTTTAGGAGTTACTTAAAAATTGATAAAAATGAAGATATTTCCACAGAGAAAGGCAATCACAGATTCATTAAAATACTTATGGTTCACCAAATAGAAAGGGATGAGGATTGGATACATTACCATATTGGAGTTAACAGAGATATACATACCATGTGAATATATAATCACCAAAGACGTACGGAAGACCAGGAGAAGACTACTCAACATTGTGTCATAACCTACATGGGAAAAGGATGCGAGGAAGAATAGATACACGTATATGTGTGAAAGAACCACATCTTGCACACCTAGAACAAACAAACCATTGTAATCAAATTTGCTGGGATAAAAAATAAAAAGTAAATTACAATTATGAACAAGAAGTAATGAGACATAAACATAAAGTGCTTTTTTCCTGGCACATTCCATTCGAATTTACAACCTAGAACACCACTTCCATTAAGGCTCTGTTTCCCCAGTTACCAAATTTGGTAAAGGAGAAATGCTGCCACCTTGTGGCCGTTTCCTGCAAGAGCAGCTTTAAACTCACAGCTAATGGTCACTTAACATTCACAAGGACTCAGGGCTGTAAAGGACACCTGCCCTAAAAAATTGTGCTGAAGTAGGAAATGGACAAAAAAATTCAAAACAGGCAAATGTTTCAAGAAGAGAGTATGAGGAGTTAAGTTTTACTCACGCTCTTTTAAAAAAAAAGGAAAATGGATAAAAGCTCAACCTCAGGGAGTGTTAGACCCATGCAATCTAATCTACAAAAAGTTTCAACTTAGACCAGTCGACTGACCATCAGCAAAATGTCTACAAACAATAAATGCTGACGGGGTTTTCAAGAACTGTGTCCCCTCTACCTGCTGGTGAGACGTAAAGGGGTAACAGCCAATAATGAGAAGAGAAAGGATCTGTGATTAAAAGTAAAAATGGAGGTACCATTCAGTCCAGCAGGCGCACCATTGGACCTCTCACCTGAGAAGACAAGAATCGAGAAGACACAGGCCGCAAAAGCTGCAGTGCAGCCTTATTCACATTAGCCAAGACAGTGAAGCAATCAAAATATCCAACAAGAGGTGAAAGGATAAAGAAGAAGTGGTCCATGTACAGAATGGAATATTAGGCATGGAAAACAATGAACCATTGCTCTTTGAGGCACCACAAATGAGTCTGGAGATAATCACGAAACATGAGGTAACTCGGAAACCAAAGACCTGTATTCTATGATATCACTTATAGGCGTTATCTAATAACTGACACAAATGAATATATTTCCACAGAGAAAGACACTCACAGACTTAGAAAACAAACTATGCTCATCTAAAAGGAAAGGTGGGGGGAATGGATAAGTTAAGATTAGTGTTGCTATATGTATACAAACACATAGTATATACATATGTCAAAAAGACCGACCATCTAGCAAGGGAGGTCTGTGGAACCCTCTGTAACATTTTACATGGGAAGAGGATCTGTACTTGAATAGACATATATAATGTACAAATGAACCAGATTGTGTACACCTAGGACAGACAATATTCGAAGTTTTACCCCAATTAAAAACAATTTTAAAACCAAGAAGAAATAATGAGACATAAACTTATGGGGGTTTCTCCAGGCACATTCCAATTTAATTTACAACCTAAGAACACGACTTCCAGAAAGGCTCTGCTGCCCTAGTACCCAGATTTGGGAGTGGAGAAATGCTGCCTACTTGAGGCCACTTCCCACAACAGCAGCTTTAAACCCATTGCTAATGGTCACTAAATATTCACCAAACTTGCAGTTCGGGAAATGACACCTGCTCTCTAAAAAAATTCTGAGGTGGAAAATCGACCAAAAATTTCAAAATAGGGCAATCTTCCAAGAAGACATTTTCAAGAGATATATTGTACTCCCAACTGTTTCCTTTTTTTTAACAGAAAAGAAAACGGTGGAGAAAAATGATGAGTTTTACGAATTTTCAAAGACATGCAAACCCAAATTACAAAACCCTATCAGCACACAGCAGCCAGTAGGGCCATTAGCATAAAGGCAGCAAACAATAAATGCTAAATCGATTGTGGAGAAATGCATACACTCGATTCTAAGGGGGACGTGGTAAGAGCCACTAATGAAAACACAAAGAAGGTGCTTTGAAAAGGGAAACACGGTGCTACCAGTCAATCAATCACACCCACTGCTGGGCCTATCACCTGAGAAAATGAGAATCAAAAATCACAGGCTGGCAATCCTGCACTCCAACAATATTTACCATAGCCAACACTTGGAAGCAATGAAAATGTCCATCAACAGAGGAATGCGCAAAGTAGAAGTGGTCCACGTGCACACTGGGGAATTACTCCAATAAAAACTAAAAATTAAATTTAAAAATCCAACAAAAGTAAGGAGACATCAGCTTGTGTGGGTTTGTCCGGGCACACTCCACTCTAATTTATAACCGAGAAACACCACAGGCCGCAAGGGCTTTTCCCTAGTTACCACGGTGAGGACATAGAAAGGCTGCCGCCCCCTGGCAGTTACCTGCAAAAGCAGCTTTAAAGCCTGTGCTAATGGTCATTTCATAGGAACAAGTACTGCAGAACTGTAAATGAAACCTGCCCTCAAAATGTCTTGAGGGAGGTAATGGCCAAAACATTTCAAAATGTGACACATACTTTAAGAGAACACTTTGAAGAACTAAGGGGTAATCACAGGTTGAAAAATAAAAAGGACATGCCTTAAAGCTCAATTTCAACGGATTATGAGGCACAGGCGAATTCAACCACAAAGAGGTATCAGCTCACACTTGTCAGAATAACCATCAGCAAGGAAACTACAAACAATAAATGCTGAAGGTGTTGTGGAGAAATATATACCCCCAACTTCAAGTGGGACGTAACTTGGAAAGGGCCATGAATGAGAACAGAATGGAGGTGCCTTAAAAAGGTAAACATTGAGCTACCGTATGATCCAGCAGGCCCACTCCTCGACCTATAATCTAAGAAGAAAGAATTGGAAAGACACAGGCAGGCAAATCTGCATGGCACAGTATTACGATAGCCAAGATATGGAAGTAACCAAAAAGTCCACCAACAGATGGGTGGACAAAGAAGAACTCCTCCATGTACAGATGGAATATTCGCTAGTGAAAAAAATGAAACAATGCCATTTGCAGCACCATACATGAGCCTAGACATAATCACGCCACCTGTAGTAAGTGAGAAAGCAAAAGACACATATCCTATCATATCACTTTTAGGAGTTACTTAAAAATTGATAAAAATGAAGATATTTCCACAGAGAAAGGCAATCACAGATTCATTAAAATACTTATGGTTCACCAAATAGAAAGGGATGAGGATTGGATACATTACCATATTGGGGTTAACAGAGATATACAAACCATGTGAAATATATAATCACCAAAGACGTACGGAAGACCAGGAGAAGACTACTCAACATTGTGTCATAACCTACATGGGAAAAGGATGCGAGGAAGAATAGATACACGTATATGTGTGAAAGAACCACATCTTGCACACCTAGAACAAACAAACCATTGTAATCAAATTTGCTGGGATAAAAAATAAAAAGTAAATTACAATTATGAACAAGAAGTAATGAGACATAAACATAAAGTGCTTTTTTCCTGGCACATTCCATTCGAATTTACAACCTAGAACACCACTTCCATTAAGGCTCTGTTTCCCCAGTTACAAAATTTGGTAAAGGAGAAATGCTGCCACCTTGTGGCCGTTTCCTGCAAGAGCAGCTTTAAACTCACAGCTAATGGTCACTTAACATTCACAAGGACTCAGGGCTGTAAAGGACACCTGCCCTAAAAAATTGTGCTGAAGTAGGGAATGGACAAAAAAATTCAAAACAGGCAAATGTTTCAAGATGAGAGTATGAAGACTTAAGTTTTACTCACGCTCTTTTAAAAAAAAAAAAGGAAAATGTATAAAAGCTCAACCTCAGGGAGTGTTAGACCCATGCAATCTAATCTACAAAAAGTTTCAACTTAGACCAGTCGACTGACCATCAGCAAAAAATCTACAAACAATAACTCCTGAAGGGATTTTAGAGAACTGTGTCCGCTCTACCTGCTGGTGAGACGAAAAGGGGTAACAGCCAATAATGAGAACAGAAAGGAGCTGTGTTTAAAAGTAAAAATGGAGGTACCATTCAATCCAGCAGGCGCACCATTGGACCTCTCACCTGAGAAGACAAGAATCGAGAAGACACAGGCCGCAAAAGCTGCAGTGCAGCCTTATTCACAATAGCCAAGACAGTGAAGCAATCAAAATATCCAACAAGAGGTGAATGGATAAAGAAGAAGTGGTCCATGTACACAATGGAATATTAGCCATGGAAAACAATGAACCATTGCTCTTTGAGGCACCACAAATGAGTCTGGAGATAATCACGAAACATGAGGTAACTCGGAAACCAAAGACCTGTATTCTATGATATCACTTATAGGCGTTATCTAATAACTGACACAAATGAATATATTTCCACAGAGAAAGACACTCACAGACTTAGAAAACAAACTATGCTCATCTAAAAGGAAAGGTGGGGGGAATGGATAAGTTAAGATTAGTGTTGCTCTATGTATACAAACACATAGTATATACATATCTCAAAAAGACCGACCATGTAGCAAGGGAGGTCTGTGGAACCCTCTGTAACATTTTACATGGGAAGAGGATCTGTACTTGAATAGACATATATAATGTACAAATGAACCAGATTGTGTACACCTAGGACAAACAATATTCTAAGCTTTACCCCAATTAAAAAAAAATTTAAAACCAAGAAGAAATAATGAGACATAAACTTATGGGGGTTTCTCCATGCACATTCCAATTTAATTTACAACCTAGGAACACGACTTCCAGAAAGGCTCTGCTGCCCTAGTACCCAGATTTGGGAGTGGAGAAATGCTGCCTGCTTGAGGTCACTTCCCACAACAGCAGCTTTAAACCCATTGCTAAAGGTAACTAAATATTCACCAAACTTGCAGTTCAGGAAATGACACCTGCTCTCTAAAAAAATTCTGGGGTGGAAAATCGACCAAAAATTTCAAAATAGGGCAACCTTCCAAGAAGAAAATTTCAAGAGATATATTGTACTCCCAACTGTTTCCTTTTTTTTAACAGAAAAGTAAACGGTGGAGAAAAATGATGAGTTTTACGAATTTTCAAAGACATGCAAACCCAAATTACACAACCCTACCAGCACACAGCAGCCAGTAGGGCCATTTACATACATGCTGCAAACAATAAATGCTAAATCGATTGTGGAGAAATGCATACCCTCGATTCTAAGGGGGACGTGCTAAGAGCCACTAATGAAAACACAAAGAAGGTGCTTTGAAAAGGGAAACACGGTGCTACCAGTCAATCAGTCACACCCACTGCTGGGCCTATCACCTGAGAAAATGAGAATCAAAAAGTCACAGGCTGGCAATCCTGCACTCCAACAATATTTACCATAGCCAACACTTGGAAGCAATGAAAATGTCCATCAACCGAGGAATGCACAAAGTAGAAGTGATCCACGTGCACACTGGGAAATTACTCCAATAAAAACTAAAAATTAAATTAAAAATCCAACAAAAGTAAGGAGACATCAGCTTGTGTGGGTTTGTCTGGGCACACTCCACTCTAATTTATAACCGAGAAACACCACAGACCGCAAGGGCTTTTCCCTAGTTACCATGGTGGGGACATAGAAAGGCTGCCGCCCTCTGGCATTTACCTGCAAAAGCAGCTTTAAAGCCTGTGCTAATGGTCATTTCATAGGAACAAGTACTGCAGAACTGTAAATGAAACCTGCCCTCAAAATGTCTTGAGGGAGGTAATGGCCAAAACATTTCAAAATGTGACACATATTTTAAGAGATCACTTTGAAGAACTAAGGAGTAATCACAGCTTGAAAAATAAAAAGGACATGCCTTAAAGCTCAATTTCAACGGATAATGAGGCACATGCGAATTCAACCACAAAGAGGTATCAGCTCACACTTGTCAGAATAACCATCAGCAAGGAAACTACAAACAATAAATGCTGAAGGTGTTGTGGAGAAATGCATACCCTCAACTTCAAGTGGGACGTAACTTGAAAAGGGCCACGAATGAGAACAGAATGGAGGTGCCTTAAAAAGGTAAACATTGAGCTACCATATGATCCAGCAGGCCCACTCCTCCACCTATAATCTAAGAAGAAAGAATTGGAAAGACACAGGCAGGCAAATCTGCATGGCACATTATTACGATAGCCAAGATATGGAAGTAACCAAAAAGGCCACCAACATATGGGTGGACAAAGAAGAACTCCTCCATGTACAGATGGAATATTCGCTAGTGAAAAAAATGAAAAAATGCCATTTGCAGCACCATACATGAGCCTAGACATAATCACGCCACCTGTAGTAAGTGAGAAAGCAAAAGACACATATCCTATCATATAACTTTTAGGAGTTACTTAAAAATTGATAAAAATGAAGATATTTCCACAGAGAAAGGCAATCACAGATTCATTAAAATACTTATGGTTCACCAAATAGAAAGGGATGAGGATTGGATACATTACCATATTGGAGTTAACAGAGATATACATACCATGTGAATATATAATCACCAAAGACGTACGGAAGACCAGGAGAAGACTACTCAACATTGTGTCATAACCTACATGGGAAAAGGATGCGAGGAAGAATAGATACACGTATATGTGTGAAAGAACCACATCTTGCACACCTAGAACAAACAAACCATTGTAATCAAATTTGCTGGGATAAAAAATAAAAAGTAAATTACAATTATGAACAAGAAGTAATGAGACATAAACATAAAGTGCTTTTTTCCTGGCACATTCCATTCGAATTTACAACCTAGAACACCACTTCCATTAAGGCTCTGTTTCCCCAGTTACCAAATTTGGTAAAGGAGAAATGCTGCCACCTTGTGGCCGTTTCCTGCAAGAGCAGCTTTAAACTCACAGCTAATGGTCACTTAACATTCACAAGGACTCAGGGCTGTAAAGGACACCTGCCCTAAAAAATTGTGCTGAAGTAGGAAATGGACAAAAAAATTCAAAACAGGCAAATGTTTCAAGAAGAGAGTATGAGGAGTTAAGTTTTACTCACGCTCTTTTAAAAAAAAAAGGAAAATGGATAAAAGCTCAACCTCAGGGAGTGTTAGACCCATGCAATCTAATCTACAAAAAGTTTCAACTTAGACCAGTCGACTGACCATCAGCAAAATGTCTACAAACAATAAATGCTGACGGGGTTTTCAAGAACTGTGTCCCCTCTACCTGCTGGTGAGACGTAAAGGGGTAACAGCCAATAATGAGAAGAGAAAGGATCTGTGATTAAAAGTAAAAATGGAGGTACCATTCAGTCCAGCAGGCGCACCATTGGACCTCTCACCTGAGAAGACAAGAATCGAGAAGACACAGGCCGCAAAAGCTGCAGTGCAGCCTTATTCACATTAGCCAAGACAGTGAAGCAATCAAAATATCCAACAAGAGGTGAAAGGATAAAGAAGAAGTGGTCCATGTACAGAATGGAATATTAGGCATGGAAAACAATGAACCATTGCTCTTTGAGGCACCACAAATGAGTCTGGAGATAATCACGAAACATGAGGTAACTCGGAAACCAAAGACCTGTATTCTATGATATCACTTATAGGCGTTATCTAATAACTGACACAAATGAATATATTTCCACAGAGAAAGACACTCACAGACTTAGAAAACAAACTATGCTCATCTAAAAGGAAAGGTGGGGGGAATGGATAAGTTAAGATTAGTGTTGCTATATGTATACAAACACATAGTATATACATATGTCAAAAAGACCGACCATCTAGCAAGGGAGGTCTGTGGAACCCTCTGTAACATTTTACATGGGAAGAGGATCTGTACTTGAATAGACATATATAATGTACAAATGAACCAGATTGTGTACACCTAGGACAGACAATATTCGAAGTTTTACCCCAATTAAAAACAATTTTAAAACCAAGAAGAAATAATGAGACATAAACTTATGGGGGTTTCTCCAGGCACATTCCAATTTAATTTACAACCTAAGAACACGACTTCCAGAAAGGCTCTGCTGCCCTAGTACCCAGATTTGGGAGTGGAGAAATGCTGCCTACTTGAGGCCACTTCCCACAACAGCAGCTTTAAACCCATTGCTAATGGTCACTAAATATTCACCAAACTTGCAGTTCGGGAAATGACACCTGCTCTCTAAAAAAATTCTGAGGTGGAAAATCGACCAAAAATTTCAAAATAGGGCAATCTTCCAAGAAGACATTTTCAAGAGATATATTGTACTCCCAACTGTTTCCTTTTTTTTAACAGAAAAGAAAACGGTGGAGAAAAATGATGAGTTTTACGAATTTTCAAAGACATGCAAACCCAAATTACAAAACCCTATCAGCACACAGCAGCCAGTAGGGCCATTAGCATAAAGGCAGCAAACAATAAATGCTAAATCGATTGTGGAGAAATGCATACACTCGATTCTAAGGGGGACGTGGTAAGAGCCACTAATGAAAACACAAAGAAGGTGCTTTGAAAAGGGAAACACGGTGCTACCAGTCAATCAATCACACCCACTGCTGGGCCTATCACCTGAGAAAATGAGAATCAAAAATCACAGGCTGGCAATCCTGCACTCCAACAATATTTACCATAGCCAACACTTGGAAGCAATGAAAATGTCCATCAACCGAGGAATGCGCAAAGTAGAAGTGGTCCAAGTGCACACTGGGGAATTACTCCAATAAGAACTAAAAATTAAATTTAAAAATCCAACAAAAGTAAGGAGACATCAGCTTGTGTGGGTTTGTCCGGGCAAACTCCACTCTAATTTATAACCGAGAAACACCACAGGCCGCAAGGGCTTTTCCCTAGTTACCATGGTGGGGACATAGAAAGGCTGCCGCCCTCTGGCATTTACCTGCAAAAGCAGCTTTAAAGCCTGTGCTAATGGTCATTTCATAGGAACAAGTACTGCAGAACTGTAAATGAAACCTGCCCTCAAAATGTCTTGAGGGAGGTAATGGCCAAAACATTTCAAAATGTGACACATACTTTAAGAGAACACTTTGAAGAACTAAGGGGTAATCACAGGTTGAAAAATAAAAAGGACATGCCTTAAAGCTCAATTTCAACGGATTATGAGGCACATGCGAATTCAAGCACAAAGAGGTACCAGCTCACACTTGTCAGAATAACCATCAGCAAGGAAACTACAAACAATAAATGCTGAAGTTGTTGTGGAGAAATGCATACCCCCAACTTCCATTGGGACGTAACTTGGAAAGGGCCACGAATGAGAACAGAATGGAGGTGCCTTAAAAAGGTAAACATTGAGCTACCATATGATCCAGCAGGCCCACTCCTCGACCTATAATCTAAGAAGAGAGAATTGGAAAGACACAGGAAGGCAAATCTGCATGGAACAGTATTACGATAGCCAAGATATGGAAGTAACCAAAAAGTCCACCAACAGATGGGTGGACACAGAAGAACTCCTCCATGTACAGATGGAATATTCGCTAGTGAAAAAAATGAAACAATGCCATTTGCAGCACCATACATGAGTCTAGACATAATCACGCCACCTGTAGTAAGTGAGAAAGCAAAAGACACATATCCTATCATATCACTTTTAGGAGTTACTTAAAAATTGATACCAATGAAGATATTTCCACAGAGAAACGCAATCACAGTTTCATTAAAAAAAATCTTATGGTTCACCAAATAGAAAGGGATGAGGATTGGATACATTACCATATTGGGGTTAACAGAGATATACAAATCATGTGAAATATATAATCACCAAAGACGTACGGAAGACTAGGAGAAGACTACTCAACAGTGTGTCATAACCTACATGGGAAAAGGATGCGAGGAAGAATAGATACACGTATATGTGTGAAAGAACCACATCTTGCACACCTACAACAAACAAACCATTGTAATCAAATTTGCTGTGATAAAAAATAAAAAGTAAATTACAATTATGAACAAGAAGTAATGAGACATAAACATAAAGTGCTTTTTCCCTGGCACATTCCATTCGAATTTACAACCTAGAACACCACTTCCATTAAGGCTCTGTTTCCCCAGTTACCAAATTTGGTAAATGAGAAATGCTGCCACCTTGTGGCCGTTTCCTGCAAGAGCAGCTTTAAACTCACAGCTAATGGTCACTTAACATTCACAAGGACTCAGGGCTGTAAAGGACACCTGCCCTAAAAAATTGTGCTGAAGTAGGGAATGGACAAAAAAATTCAAAACAGGCAAATGTTTCAAGATGAGAGTATGAAGAGTTAAGTTTTACTCACGCTCTTTTAAAAAAAAAGGAAAATGCATAAAAGCTCAACCTCAGGGAGTGTTAGACCCATGCAATCTAATCTACAAAAAGTTTCAACTTAGACCAGTCGACTGACCATCAGCAAAATGTCTACAAACAATAAATGCTGACGGAGTTTTTAAGAACTGTGTCCCCTCTACCTGCTGGTGAGACGTAAAGGGGTAACAGCCAATAATGAGAACAGAAAGGAGCTGTGTTTAAAAGTAAAAATGGAGGTACCATTCAGTCCAGCAGGCGCACCATTGGACCTCTCACCTGAGAAGACAAGAATCGAGCAGACACAGGCCGCAAAAGCTGCAGTGCAGCCTTATTCACAATAGCCAAGACAGTGAAGCAATCAAAATATCCAACAAGAGGTGAATGGATAAAGAAGAAGTGGTCCATGTACACAAGGGAATATTAGCCATGGAAAACAATGAACCATTGCTCTTTGAGGCACCACAAATGAGTCTGGAGATAATCACGAAACATGAGGTAACTCGGAAACCAAAGACCTGTATTCTATGATATCACTTATAGGCGTTATCTAATAACTGACACAAATGAATATATTTCCACAGAGAAAGACACTCACAGACTTAGAAAACAAACTATGCTCATCTAAAAGGAAAGGTGGGAGGAATGGATAAGTTAAGATTAGTGTTGCTCTATGTATACAAACACATAGTATATACATATCACAAAAAGACCGACCATGTAGCAAGGGAGGTCTGTGGAACCCTCTGTAACATTTTACATGGGAAGAGGATCTGTACTTGAATAGACATATATAAAGTACAAATGAACCAGATTGTGTACACCTAGGACAAACAATATTCTAAGCTTTACACCAATTAAAAAAAAATTAAAACCAAGAAGAAATAATGAGACATAAACTTATGGGGGTTTCTCCATGCACATTCCAATTTAATTTACAACCTAGGAACACGACTTCCAGAAAGGCTCTGCTGCCCTAGTACCCAGATTTGGGAGTGGAGAAATGCTGCCTGCTTGAGGTCACTTCCCACAACAGCAGCTTTAAACCCATTGCCAAAGGTCACTAAATATTCACCAAACTTGCAGTTCGGGAAATGACACCTGCTCTCTAAAAAAATTCTGGGGTGGATAATAGACCAAAAATTTCAAAATAGGGCAACCTTCCAAGAAGAAAATTTCAAGAGATATATTGTACTCCCAACTGTTTCCTTTTTTTAACAGAAAAGTAAACGGTGGAGAAAAATGATGAGTTTTACGAATTTTCAAAGACATGCAAACCCAAATTACACAACCCTATCAGCACACAGCAGCCAGTAGGGCCATTAGCATATATGCTGCAAACAATAAATGCTAAATCGATTGTGGAGAAATGCATACCCTCGATTCTAAGGGGGACGTGGTAAGAGCCACTAATGAAAACACAAAGAAGGTGCTTTGAAAAGGGAAACACGGTGCTACCAGTTAATCAGTCACACCCACTGCTGGGCCTATCACCTGAGAAAATGAGAATCAAAAAGTCACAGGCTGGCAATCCTGCACTCCAACAATATTTACCATAGCCAACACTTGGAAGCAATGAAAATGTCCATCAACAGAGGAATGCGCAAAGTAGAAGTGGTCCACGTGCACACTGGGGAATTACTGCAATAAAAACTAAAAATTAAATTTAAAAATCCAACAAAAGTAAGGAGACATCAGCTTGTGTGGGTTTGTCCGGGCACACTCCACTCTAATTTATAACCGAGAAACACCACAGGCCGCAAGGGCTTTTCCCTAGTTACCATGGTGGGGACATAGAAAGGCTGCCGCCCTCTGGCATTTACCTGCAAAAGCAGCTTTAAAGCCTGTGCTAATGGTCATTTCATAGGAACAAGTACTGCAGAACTGTAAATGAAACCTGCCCTCAAAATGTCTTGAGGGAGGTAATGGCCAAAACATTTCAAAATGTGACACATACTTTAAGAGAACACTTTGAAGAACTAAGGGGTAATCACAGGTTGAAAAATAAAAAGGACATGCCTTAAAGCTCAATTTCAACGGATTATGAGGCACATGCGAATTCAACCACAAAGAGGTATTAGCTCACACTTGTCAGAATAACCATCAGCAAGGAAACTACAAACAATAAATGCTGAAGGTGTTGTGGAGAAATATATACCCCCAACTTCAAGTGGGACGTAACTTGGAAAGGGCCATGAATGAGAACAGAATGGAGGTGCCTTAAAAAGGTAAACATTGAGCTACCGTATGATCCAGCAGGCCCACTCCTCGACCTATAATCTAAGAAGAAAGAATTGGAAAGACACAGGCAGGCAAATCTGCATGGCACAGTATTACGATAGCCAAGATATGGAAGTAACCAAAAAGTCCACCAACAGATGGGTGGACAAAGAAGAACTCCTCCATGTACAGATGGAATATTCGCTAGTGAAAAAAATGAAACAATGCCATTTGCAGCACCATACATGAGCCTAGACATAATCACGCCACCTGTAGTAAGTGAGAAAGCAAAAGACACATATCCTATCATATCACTTTTAGGAGTTACTTAAAAATTGATATAAATGAAGATATTTCCACAGAGAAAGGCAATCACAGATTCATTAAAATACTTATGGTTCACCAAATAGAAAGGGATGAGGATTGGATACATTACCATATTGGGGTTAACAGAGATATACAAACCATGTGAAATATATAATCACCAAAGACGTACGGAAGACCAGGAGAAGACTACTCAACATTGTGTCATAACCTACATGGGAAAAGGATGCGAGGAAGAATAGATACACGTATATGTGTGAAAGAACCACATCTTCCACACCTAGAACAAACAAACCATTGTAATCAAATTTGCTGGGATAAAAAATAAAAAGTAAATTACAATTATGAACAAGAAGTAATGAGACATAAACATAAAGTGCTTTTTTCCTGGCACATTCCATTCGAATTTACAACCTAGAACACCACTTCCATTAAGGCTCTGTTTCCCCAGTTACAAAATTTGGTAAAGGAGAAATGCTGCCACCTTGTGGCCGTTTCCTGCAAGAGCAGCTTTAAACTCACAGCTAATGGTCACTTAACATTCACAAGGACTCAGGGCTGTAAAGGACACCTGCCCTAAAAAATTGTGCTGAAGTAGGGAATGGACAAAAAAATTCAAAACAGGCAAATGTTTCAAGATGAGAGTATGAAGACTTAAGTTTTACTCACGCTCTTTTAAAAAAAAAAAAGGAAAATGTATAAAAGCTCAACCTCAGGGAGTGTTAGACCCATGCAATCTAATCTACAAAAAGTTTCAACTTAGACCAGTCGACTGACCATCAGCAAAAAATCTACAAACAATAACTCCTGAAGGGATTTTAGAGAACTGTGTCCGCTCTACCTGCTGGTGAGACGAAAAGGGGTAACAGCCAATAATGAGAACAGAAAGGAGCTGTGTTTAAAAGTAAAAATGGAGGTACCATTCAATCCAGCAGGCGCACCATTGGACCTCTCACCTGAGAAGACAAGAATCGAGAAGACACAGGCCGCAAAAGCTGCAGTGCAGCCTTATTCACAATAGCCAAGACAGTGAAGCAATCAAAATATCCAACAAGAGGTGAATGGATAAAGAAGAAGTGGTCCATGTACACAAGGGAATATTAGCCATGGAAAACAATGAACCATTGCTCTTTGAGGCACCACAAATGAGTCTGGAGATAATCACGAAACATGAGGTAACTCGGAAACCAAAGACCTGTATTCTATGATATCACTTATAGGCGTTATCTAATAACTGACACAAATGAATATATTTCCACAGAGAAAGACACTCACAGACTTAGAAAACAAACTATGCTCATCTAAAAGGAAAGGTGGGGGGAATGGATAAGTTAAGATTAGTGTTGCTCTAT